>NW_020960424.1:2160-6278 GCF_003031625.1 Empidonax traillii | reverse complement strand
TTCAGCACAAATCCAAAACACAGCCCTGCACTGGCCATGGGGAAGAAATTTAACTGGACTCCCCCTGAAACCAGCACAGCCATTATGGGCTCTCACAGAAACATCCCACAGTCCATTTGCCACCTGGAACCAGTGACTCTGAGTTCCTGCTTCCCCAGCCCCAGGGATGGTGTCCTTGTCTGCTCATTCTTCCACACTCTCTTCTCAGTGATGGCATCTTAACCAGACAAGCCCCTGGGAATAATTCACTTCTAAGTCTTCAGTTCTTCTGTGGTTAATTAGACAGATCTCAGAAGTGTATTCAAAGTGAATATATTGTATTAACAAAACCATAAATAAAGATGTCTTTTTGTGACCTGCTTGCTTTTTACCTGTTTTTACATTAATATCAGCAATATCAGGGGCCAGAACTGGACACAGCACTCGAGGTGGGGCCTCCCCAGTGCCTAGCACACAGGGACAATCCCTGCCCTGGGCCTGCTGGCCACCCTGTTCTCCAGAAAGGCCAGGGTGCCCTTGGCCTTCTTGTCCCCCTGGGCACACTCTGGCTCATCTCCAGTCACTGTCAAGCAGCACCCCCAAGTCCCTTCCTGCTGAGCAGCTCTCAAGCCCCTCTGCCCCCAGCCTGGAGCATTCCAGGGCCTTGCTGGGACCCAAGTGCAGGCCCTGACACTTGGCCTGATTGATGCAGCCTGTGCAGCTCCCTCTGCAGAGCCTTCCTGCCCTGCAGCAGATCCACACTCACACCCAACTTCATGGGATCCACCAATTTCCTGAGGGGGCACTCGATCCCCTCATCCAGATCACCAAGAACGATGTTAAACAGGAGCAGCCCCAACCCTGAGCCCTTGGGAACCCCACTAGTGACCGGCCCCACCTGGATTTCCTTCCATCCCCCACCACTCCCTGGGCCATCAGCCAGTTTTTCCCCCAGCAAACAGTTCCCTCGTCCAGGCCATGAGCAGCCAGTTTGTGCAGGAGATGCTGTGGGAGATGGGCTCAAAGGCTTTCCTGAAGTCAGCACAGACACATCCCCAGCCTTTCCCTCAGCTGCTGAGGGGGTCATTTGTCAGAGAAGGAGATCAGGTTGGTCAGGCAGGACCTGCCTTTCCCAACCCCACGCTGGCTGGGCCTGATCCCCTGGGTGTCCTGCCCGTGCCATGGGATGGTGATGGGAGAAATAAAAACTTGACTCACAGAATTCCCAAAGAAGGAACAATGTAATCTTAGAGAAGTGCTGGAGAATTAGATCAGGGATGTAACTCAAACAAACAGGATGTAAATAAGGTCTGTGCCCCAGATAAGGTGAAGAACAAACATAACAGTTGTTGGTGGTGGAACAGGACGACGATGGGCCTGCTCAAGAACTGAGGGCAAGGCAATAGAGGAAACCTGGAAGGACCAAAGAAGGACCTCCAGGGGGGTGACTGTGTGAAGCAAACTAATGAATATGTATTAAGCAAACCTGCACATGTAAGGAATATGTAACCAGTGTGTGCAATAAGAAGCCCTGTCCATCTGTCATTTTGCACCTTGGGTTAGAGGAGCTTCCCTGCCAACGTCCAGTGCTGAAGAAAGAACAGTTCATGCTTCTTAACACTTACAAATTGGGGTGGAGGTGTTTGTTTGTGCTGCCTTCTTGTATCAGGGCCATTGTGACACCTTGGAACCTCCTGGAATCCAAGGGCCATTGCCACAGTGCAAGGCCTGATGGAGCCAAAGGCCCTTGGGCACTGGGGCAGCTCACAGAATCCAGGGGCCTTGGTGACACTCCAGGGTGTCACAGAACCAAAGGAGTCCTGGGAAGGTGCTGAACCTCCTGGAATCAAGGGGGCATTGTGACACTGTGACACTGTGACACTGTGACATTGTGACACTGGGACACTGGGACACTGTGACACTGTGACACTGCGACACTGCGACACTGTGACATTGTGACATTGTGACATTGTGACACTGTGACACTCTGACACTGGGACATTGGGACACTGTGACACTGGGACATTGTGACACTGAGACATTGTGACATTGTGACACTGTTACACTGTGACACTGTGACATTGTGACATTGTGACCCTGCAGGGCCATGTGCAGACAAAGGGGCCATTGTGACCCTGGGCAACCTCACAGCATCAAGGGCCATTGTGACACTGCAGGGCCTCCTGGATTCAAAGGAGTGCTGGGACACTCTGGACCTGATGGAATCACTGTGCAATTGGGACACCACAGAACCTCATGGAATCCTCAGGACCACTGAGACATATTGGAATCTTCTGGAATCAAGGGACCATGGTGACAGTGCAGGGCCTATGGAGCATAAGGGACCACTGTGACACTGTGGAACCTCATGGAATAAAGGAACCTGTGAGACACCGGATTATTGGGATAATTCCTGACTCAGAACAACTCCAGTGTGTATGTGATTGTGGAAGGGACAGGTGGAATTTCCCAAAGGTGAGGTGGTGCCCTGTTCCATTGCCCAGCCCTTGGAGCCTCCTTGGGCAGCCCTGGAGCTGCTGTCAGTCAAAAGCAGCCCGGGAGCACTGCCCCATCCCACAGCCTGGAGCCCCTAACCCAGCCCCACACTGGCTCCAGCACACCAGCAGCTCTGCCCCTCACCCTCCTGGAGCCCCAGAGTGGCCAGTGGGCCACAAGTCCCCCCTGGGGGGTGGGCACAGGGGGCAGAGCAAATCAAACCAGCCCCGTGCGACCATGGAGGGGTCGGTCCCTCCATGTGGGCACGGGGAAGCTGCACTGGCACCAGACTGCGGGTGGGAGCTGCACTTCTCTCTCTTTCCTTATTTCTTCTTATTCTCTCAATCTCCCATAATATTTTAGGAAACTTAAAACTGGATGGGTTGGGTTTTTGCTGACTTGTCTGGGTTGGCCTGTGCTCAGTCAGTGCTTTGGGGAATGCTCTATTCTGGTGGAATGTTGCCCTTTCACCTTTTGCCAAGCTCCCTTCTTTTCTAAAGTTTACCAGTAAAAGTGTGGTTTTTGACCTCCTGAGAGGTCAAAAGTGTGTTGCATCTTTTCCACTGTGCTCCCTCAAGGTACTTAAAGAACTGAAGTCCATTTTCAAATATCTGGAGGGTGGATATTTTTGATGCCTTTTATACTTTTTAAAGGAAAACCCCTCTGAGGAGCTCAAAACTCAAACCTGGGGTCTTACAGTCACCATCCCTGCAAGTGTTCAGAAAACATTGAGCTGTGGCACTTGGGGACACGATTCAGTGGTGAAGATGCCAGTGTTGGGTTAATGGTTGCACTCCATGATCTCAGAGATGTTTTCCATCCTTAACAATTCTGTGATTCTGTGGGGACTCAACCACTTCCCTGGACATTCTGTTCCAGTGCTTGATAACCCTCAGTCATCCCTTTGATGCTGCAGCCCAAGAAACTCATGGAATAAAGGGGTCGATTGTGACCCTGCAGGGCCTCCTGGAACAGAAGGGATGTGTGGGAGGGTTTCACTCAGAACAGGGAGAATTTTGAAGAGGGACCTTTACACACCCAGATCTTGATGTGTCCACACATCTCTGCCTGGGTGTGGGTGTGAATTGACTGCGGTGTGAGTGTTGTTATTGGGAATCTATAATTCAGTCACAGTTCAATTGCACAAAATATATTGAATCACTTGCTAATTGTGAAGTTGGTCAATGATTAAATGCTACTAATCTCTTTTGCCCCCTTATCTTTGTGTTCAAATCCTTTGCACCCTGACCCTCTTATATCCCAAGGCTCTTTGCAAATCACTCCCTTTCATTAAAAATTATATTTTTGTGACTTCCACTTTAAAATCTTCCTCCTCAGCTAAACTACAAATTAACTCCAATTAGTTGTTGAAGACTTGAAGACACAAAGAGAATTAAAGAAAAAAAAAATAATTTGGTTTTCTTTATTTTAATGAGCCCCACAGTGTGTTTAGGGACAAGTCCATCATCCTGAGGTACTGAGAGAAGATTGAAGAAGCTGCTCAAGAAGTCAGAAGCCAAACTCCCAGTCCCTTGAAGCATTGCTGGGCCCCACTGAGGGCAGGCACTGCCAAAGCCTCCCCAGGGACTCCTGAGAGCAGATCCTTGCAGGCCAGGAGTGCAGGCAGACAAAGGCTCTGGGCA
>NW_020960424.1:0-1939 GCF_003031625.1 Empidonax traillii | reverse complement strand
CCAGAGCCAAGGGCACAAAGGCCTGGGTGCCTTTGGGCCTTGCAGCCCTGCCAGAGCCCTTGGCCATCTGTGCTGCAGGCTGTGCTCCCCTGGCCCTGCTGCTCCTCTGGCCTTGCAGGCTGCACACACCCCTCCTGCTTTGCCACCCCCCTGCCAGCAGCATTGCTGGGCCCTCCCTGATGGCTCTGCCGTCCCACAGTTCTGGCTATTCCCTGGAACACAAAGCCATGCGATGATCCTGATACTCTCTTGCTGACTTCTTGCACTACAAGGGTCCATGTTTAGTGTCATTTCTTCTTCCTCACCTTCAGTCTGAAACTTCCATGCTGCACTTTGAGGAGATTTCATTCTATTTACAATATGGAGAAAAGCTCCATCCTGTCAGATCACCTCTAGATCCTCTCCAGTTCTTCCTTATTCCTTCAAAATTGGAGCCCCATACCCACACAGAGCAATCCAGATGTGGTGGCACCGGGGCTGAGTCCAGGGAGGTGACAATTCCCCTGTCTGGGTGCCCACAGTGCCCCTAAGGCAGCCCCATGTGCAGTTGGCCTTCAATCAAGGGGCCGTTCTGATTCTTTGTAAGGTCAGGGAATCGAGTGGCAGTGTGACACTGCTGGGCCTCCTGGAACCAAAGGAATGCAGGGACACTGTGGAATCTCCTGGAACCAAGGGGCCATTGTGCCTGCCCAGCACTCCATGGAATCAAGCAGAGCCGCTGCCTCCCCCCTCCCACTGCACGGACCGGAGTCGCCAGCTCTGCCCCGCTTGGACCCCTCTGGAGTCAGCATGTTCTTGGGCAGCACAACTGAGCTCAGACCAGAGAGTTTCCCACAGTTTGCTTTGCCCCCTCTTTCCCAGGGGTCTGGATTTTGTTCTTTGTTCATTCCAGAGGAAAAGGGGGAAGGGAGGCACGTGTTGATCCCTGTTTTGATCTGTTTACCAAAGGGAGTTGGGGCAGGGGGGGAGAGAGGAGGCAATTTCTGTCTCTGCTGTTGCTTTGAACTGTTCTGTTGGTATTGCTGGTTTTGCTGCTGTATTTCTCGTCAGTGAACTGGTATTTTTTTCACTGATATCTCCTTGTATTTTGTCTGCATGTATTGGTGGGGAATAAAAGGAGAGTGAGTTCATTTTGTTCCCTCCCCAAGATGTGTCTTTAATCCAGGACAGGTTGCTCAAGGGCTCCCTGAAATTTGGCATCATCCATAAAGGACCTGAAAAAACCTTTATGTTCCAATGTACAGAGACATAATAAAGCTGTTCTGAAGTGGTGTTCAAGGGCTGGTCACTGAGGCATTTCCTCAGGAAGTTGCTGCCAAGAAGACTTTGTACCATGGATTTTATTTGACACTGTTCATTCAGCCAACTTCCCACCCACCACATCTTCCACTTCTTCAGTCCAACTCTCACCAATCTGGCTCTAAGAAGACCACAGGAGACCATGTCAAAGGCCCTGATGAAGTCTGGGCACACAACATGCCCTTCTTTTCCCTCCCGCAGGGGTTCTGCAATCCCTGCCTTGTCCTTCCCATGCCTGGCAATGGCTGCAGGAGGACTTGCCATGTGCCCTTCCCTGCTGAGCCTGAGCAGTCTGGAACTCTGCCAAGCCTCCTTGCTGTCCTGTTTGCAGACTGGTTCCATGTCTGCCTTTGCCAATGCCCCAGGAACCTCTGGGATGGCTCTGGCCTTTGCAAGTGTTGGGGAGAGTCTCCTCTCTGAGCAGGAATTTAGAAAGCAAGAGGGTCCTTTCTGCCCCTCATAGCTCAAGGAGAGGCTTCTCCCAGAAACTTTGTCCAAGCCTTCCAGCCCCACCCCCAAGCCGTGACACACGGGCATGTCTTGTCCATGCAGGGCAAACATGGACTGCTGAGCTGGTCATTTCTGTCCCTCCTTGGAGGGAAGAACAACCTCCCTGCCCTGGGCTGAGAGGCCAGTGCTG
>NW_020960423.1:7639-8739 GCF_003031625.1 Empidonax traillii | reverse complement strand
GGTGGCCACCGACGTGGTCCCCAACGGGGACTGGACCTACCAGGTGCTGGTGATGCTGGAAATCCCCCCCCGGCGCGGGGTCACCTACACCTGCCAGGTGGAGCACGTCAGCCTGGAGCACCCCCTCAGCCGGCACTGGGGTACGGCCCGGCCCCCCCAGCATGGGGGGACACTGGCAGGGGGGCCAGGGGGCTGGGGGGAACACTGGGGACACTGGGAGGCACTTTGGGTGGCAATGGAGAGGCTGAGCAGGAGGTTGGAGGGTACTGGGAGGACTGAAAGGGGCTGTGGGGAGTCGTGGGGGCGACTGGGAGTTTAGGGGAGCCTGGGTGGAATGGGAGGGAGACTGGGGGGGTATTGGGGTGACTGGGAGAGGGTTGGGGAAGTGCTGGGGGGTCTGGGAAGGGACTAGGAAGGGTTTAGGGGGTCCTGGGGGTGATGGGAGGGAAGTTGGAGGGTCCTAAATGGGATGGGAATGGCTTTGTGGGATCCCCGAGGGGCTGGGAAGGGAATGGCAGGAGGTTTCAGGGGGTGCTGGGTGGGCTGGGGGAGACCAGGATGGGATTTTCGGGTGGTCCCAGGTGGTCTATGGAAGGTTTGGGGGGTCCTGACCCACTCGGCTCCCTCCAGAGATGCCACAGGACACCGTCCACAGCAAGATCCTGGTGGGGGTTGGGGGCTTCGTGTTGGGCTTTGTCTTCCTGGCGCTGGGGCTCGGCTTCTACCTGCGGGAGAAGGTAAAGGGGGGTCCCTGGGGGTCGTGTCCCCCCTTCCCCACACCGTGTGTGCCCCCCTGCCCCCCCAGCCCGCTGTCACCCCCTTTTCTCTCCCCACAGAGCTCCTGACCCAGTGGTGGCCGCAGCCCCTCCCCGTGGCCTCGGGCCCAGCCGGGGACCCCCCAGTCCATCCCCGCCCGGAGTTTGGGGTGGTCGTGTGTCCCCCCCAGCCCTGCTTTTGCTCTCACACCAGCCGCCTGCTGCTCCCAGTGCTCCCAGTAAAGCTTCCCAGTTCTCTGCAGTCCTGATTGCTGAGGGATACTGGGGGGGGGGGGGTCCGAAAATCCTGGAAATGGGAGAGGATTTGGGCAACGTCAGCGCCCC
>NW_020960423.1:0-1077 GCF_003031625.1 Empidonax traillii | reverse complement strand
GGAATGTAAACAAAGAGAAACCTGGGACAAAAATAAGGAGGAGTTTTAGGAGAAAAACAATGTCTTCATATCACATGGACACCTGTGTGCACCCAATAGGCAGTGTGTCAGTAATGCACGCTCGGTTCGTGGGTTACAGCAAATAACCAATAGTGTGAAAGTGATCACGCCCCGGGGGGCAGTGAAAGTATATAAGAGGTTGGGTTATGTAAATAAAGCGGAACATTTGTGTAAATCATCCTGATTTGTGTGCAGTTTGTTCTGGAAGCTCCTCCGCCAACATCCACGTTATATCACAGCTGTCCCTTTGTTGTCACCAGTCCCCTGTGATGTCACTTGTCCCCAGTGATGTCACCAATGTTTTTGTGATGTCACCTCTGTCCCCTGTGTTGTAACCCCTGTCCCCTGTGATGTCACCGATAGCCCTGTGACATCACAGCTGTCCCTTTGTAGTCCCCAATCCTCTGTGACATCACTGGTCCCCAGTGATGTCACTGCTGTCCCTGTGATGTCACCAGTGTAACTGATGATGTCACTGGTGTCTCTGTGATGTCACTCCTGTCCTTGTGAATTCACCGATCTCCCCAGTGACGTCATTGATGTCCTTGGGAGATCACGGCTACCTCTTTGTTCTCACCAGTCTTCTGTGATGTCACTGGTCCACAATGATGTCACTGCTGTCCCTCTAATGTCATCACTCTCCCCTGTGATGTCACCAATGTCCCCCGTGATATCACTGGTGTCTCTGTGTTGTTATCCAGGTCCCCTGTGATGTCATGAATGTCCCTGTGACATCACGGCTTTCCCTTTGTTGTCACCAGTCCCCAGTGATATTTCCGCTCCCCAGTGATGCCATTGCTGTCTCTGTGATGTCACCACTGTCCCCAATGGTAGCACCATATCTCCATAATGTCACCGATGTCCCTGTGATGTCACTGATGTCCCTGTGACATCACGGTTTTCCATTTCTTGGCAACAATCGCCTATGATTTCACAGGTTCCTCTCTGATGTCACTACTGCCCTCTATGATGTCATCAATGTCCCTGGTGATATCACTGGTGTCTCTGTGTTGTCAC
>NW_020960422.1:2765-8740 GCF_003031625.1 Empidonax traillii | reverse complement strand
GAGGGATACTCAGCCAGGCTTCATCCCAAGGCCTCTTTCAGGAATTCTGAAGCAATTCCACAGTCTTCAAGGAACACACACAGAGCAGGAGGAGAACTTGCATCTGCCAGGCTTTCCCTGGCGCTTCAGTGGGCTGCAGCTGCAGGGGCACTGGTGGGACAACGCAGAGCAGCTTCTGGAGCTGCACAGGTTCTCTCCTCAGGCTGAGGTGTGAGACACCCTGCCTGCCCAGGAGTCTCATCCTGTCTTTGAGGACATCTGTCATCCAAGGAAGCTTGCGTGTGACTCAAGCATTTTGGGGTGTGAAGCTGGGCAAAGGGTCCATGTCTAACCTGCAGAAGCTTTCCAGGACTGGAAAACCTGAGTTTAAATGGGAATGGTGGCCTCGGGGAGAGTGGGGGTTCCAGATGGGCTGGCTGGGGTTGTTGAAGGCCCTGGCACCATGTCCAACCGGTGGGTTTCTCTGATCTCCACAGCAGTGAATTGATCCAGACTATCTGACTGACTCACACACCCCCAGCACAGACAACAGAGCAGGGAGGGCAAAGGGCAAGGTAGGTTTTACATAGTAAATAAATCATTCATTAATTGTTTCTGGAGCACAGACAGCGCACCAGTAGCTTCCCTCAGTGGCTGTTACTGTCTTTTCTTCATTCCCAATGAAATTTAGGTCCCTGGGTTATCTTAATCAGACTCAATCTCAAGCTGCACGAGGCAAACCCAGCGCACAGATGGTCTCTGCTTTAACAAGAGGAGAAGACATTGAGAAAGTGCTAGGAAATCATTGTTCATCTTTCTATATTAAGGACAACCAGGCTGCTGAGAGCATGAAGAATTATTGCCTGATAAGAACAGGATAGCATGGGCATGGATTCAAGCCTGCCCTCTGAAAACTAGTGGGAAAAAATAAAGGAGGGAAAATTGCTTGATTTATGTTGCTGAAGAAGACAACATGCCAATACTCAAGGAAGAACATCAGGATTTTATTATTTTTAGAAAGGCTATGGTCCACGTGCCGAGGATCCCATCCTGTCAGTATGAGGGCCACCTGCAACAAGAAAAATGGGTGTATTGTGTTGGGCAATAGCCAGCAGTGCTGCAGCTGCAAGAAGATGTTTGGTCTCATAAGTCATGGCGGAAGGAGCTGAAGCAGAGGAAGAAAGCTTGAAGGCCATGACAAGAGCTTTGCTGATTCATGCAAACAGCAAATTGCACTGATTCTGAAAGGAGCCAGGAGTTCTTTACTCAGTTCAGATTACAAACCCATGTAAAAGGGAAATAGGTAGAAATGTTTATCCCTTAGAATCCCATTAGGTAAATAATCTGTTCAGGAATTCAAATCCTCTGCCGTGCAGACACCCCTGCCAGCAGGTCACGGGGGCCCAGGGATGCAGCTGCCTCCACCCTGTCCTTCTGTTCACTAAGGTCTTGAAGGAGCCACATCACAGAAATAAAAGCTGTGTTCCCACCGATGCAGCAGCGTGGCAGGGTTTTTTTTCTCCCCCAAGAATTTCCACTCAGCAAATGTCTCAGTAGTGCTTTAAGAAGGTAAATCCTGCTGGGAACCCGAGCCTGAATGTAAAACGCACAACCCCCCTTGTTCAGCAGGTGGCTGCTGGGTTGGCAGGGAGATCCAGAACCCAGGGTAAGAGCCCCACAGCGTGGCAGGGCTCTGATTCCACAATCTGCATTGCTACTCCAACCTGTGCAGGAAGAATGGGCTAGGAGGGTTTGTCATAGCTGCCTGCTTGCTTACCTAGGCCGGGTAGGGAGCAAGCTGCCTACGTCCAGGTCCAGTGATGCGCCGGGGACGGGGCTGGGAAGCCCCTGGGAGGCACTGGGAGCACCCCTGTGGGAGGGTAGTGGTGGTGGTGGTGCACCACGGGTGGCCTGGGACGGTCTGCTCTCACAGCCAGGGGAGCAGCAAGCTGCAGGTCCTGGTTGGAAGAGAGACCAAAGGGTGGGTGGAGAAACCCGTGCCCCCCATGGGAAGGGTCACTGGCTGAGGGGCTGTAGTTGTCACTCAGCCACCAGCACAGAAGGTCCAACAAGCAGCTGGTGACTTCAGATTTCCCCCGATACTCAGAGGCACTCAGATCCCACTCCCTCCAGTTTATTCCACCGGTCAGGGTCAGGGAAATGCAGAGTGACCGGATGGATGGCCTGGAGAGGGAGGTGGGGATCGGGGATCTTTCTTTCAGCACAAGGAAACGTTATCCTGAAGGTTGTGGGGTAGGAAAAGTACAGAGGAAGGTATTGCAACACTAGCACACCCCCTCCTCTATGAAGATTAACCTTTCTTTCTTCTTAGATCATAAATGCCATGGAGGAGAGACTGGACATTTTTCCAAGGCACTTAAGGATGCTTAGGAGTTCTATCACCTTGTTAAAAGTAGATTAGGAACTGGGCATCTAAGGATATGTTCAAATTTACCTACCCCTCATCAGGCACTGGACACGTTTTTAAAAAATCCCTACAGGGCTCTACATACTAAAATATGTCTAAGAAGCTGTTCCTTCAGTGCTGAGTAGCAAGTGATTTTCAGTGAGGCAGGAACAAGAGCAGAGGAGCCCCATCACAAAATCTGAGCTTTAGCTCTACTCCATTTGATACTGCCAGGTCAGGTTATACTAATAAAATAATTTGTAACATAAATATTCATAGAATGACAGAATGGTTTGGGTTGGAAGGGACATTCAAGACCCTCTCATTCCAAGCCCTGGCCAAGGGCAGGGACACCTTCCACTAGCCCAGGTTGCCTCAAACCCTGTCCAACCTCTCCTAGAGCACTTCCAGAGATGGGGCAGCCACAGCTTCTCTGTGCTAGGGCCACACCACCCTTCAGGGAAGAATTCCATCCTAATATTTAATCTAAACCTATTCTCTTTCCGTTTAAAGCCATTCCCCATTGTTCTGTTACTGCCTGCCCTTGCCAAAGGCCCCTCTCCAGCTTTCCCCCCGCTGTTTGCAGTGAGGGACCTGCAGCAGCAGATACTCAGTGCAGGTGTCTTTGTGTTAGTGGTTCAACCCTACAGGCCAGGTGGTTTTCAGAGCTGGACTGACTCCACTCTGCACCTGTGAGCAGACATTCATTCTCCCGTGGGGTGCCGTTGCAGCGCTCCTCACGGCCAGCAGGCAGGCTGTGCCGTCTCACAAACAGGCTCCTGGCGCCGCGGGTTTAAGACGCCCCAGACTCTCCATGTGTGCTGTCCAGGCCCTGTACCCTCCCCAGGAGATCAGCCACTGCCTGGTGTGAGCAAGGACACCCCCCCAGGCCCGGGGGTTTTACCTGCTGCGTGTGCTGGGGCGGGGCAGACCTGGCCCCCGTGGGCTGCGCGAACGCCGCCGGCGGCAGAGCCTTCAGCATCATGTTCTGCATCACGATCTGGTGCATCTGAGCGTTCTGCATCAGCATCATCTCCACCATGTCTGGGAAGAGGTCACACACACACCCCCCCCCCAAGGAAGAAAAAAAGAGCTTCACCAACAGCTGACGAGCAGGAGAGGCAAGACAGCAGGGAGTGCCTCCGGCGTGCAGAAGGGTCACTGCAACCAGGGCAAAGCAGCTGAAAGGGGCACACAAAGACCATCGGCATTATTTGCCCAGACAGTGCAAAATTAATGTCTATGAATGAGACTGTCCATACCAGCTTTCCTCTTTCTCCTCCCTCCTACAGGAAAGCTGCTCGATGAGCACCTTCTGTCTGTTCATTTCCCTGCAAGGCCACACCTCTGGTCATGCCGAGAGGCTGGACAGGGGCTGGGGCTGGAGCTCTCCCATTCTCCAGGATGGGCAGGCTCCTGACTGTGCTCTCCATGCGAGGGGTTTCCTCAAATTTACGTGGCATTGCAGTGCCACCTTGAGAGTCCACTGACTCACAGAATCATAAAGGATGGAAAGGACCTGTAAGATCATCTAGTCCAACCCTCAAACTGTCACTGCATGCACATCAAACCTCCTCACCACGATCCCTGGGATCACAAAGTGCCTGTGCAGTGTAAATGATTCACCTGGGGAGGGGGGGAGAAGGTGAAGAGGAAGAGGTGAGAAAAAAAAGTAGGGGGAAAAAAATCAAGGCCACTTTCCTTCTCCTTTTTACCGGTAACACGAAAAGTATTTTAATGTGGCAGCTTCAGAAGAGTCATGCATGAATCAAGACTATTTTGTTTATGAAAATAAACTCTTATTCAAAATTCCAGGCACTCAGATGGAGAATGAGCAGAGAAATACTGCCGTTTCACGACTGAAGATTTCTGTGTGGGTTGAAGAAAACTTTGGCTGCAGGCTGAACCAGGGGAGTCATCCCAGGTTTTAGTCCATGTATTATTTCACAGTAGCATCCACCTCTGTTTGGAAACAAGCTCTTTTATTGGCATTGCACTATTTTTGGAACAGCACTTTCCACTGTTCTGTCTTGTTTCCAAACATGGGGCACAATAAAAGCCCGAGGAGACTGAACAGCAGGTTAAGAGGGGGCAGAAGAATGAAACCAGATTTTAGAAGCCTGGTTGTTAATTTTGGAATCACCCGTGCACACGCGTTCGACCTCGTTAATATTGCTCAGTGCCATCATGAGCTGAGCTGTTTTGCTTTCCCAAGCTCCCCTGGAGTTTGTAGTCCTTCTTTCTTTAGTTTTACCAATAAGAGTTTGTCTGAGAAAGCCTCTCAGGACTGGTGCCCACCACAGTTACGCAGTGCAATTCCCACTCACCAAACAGCCCGTCACTAACCAGCCTGGACAGTGTCCTGTGCCCCCTTCCACCTGCCACGACACCTCAGCTGCCCTCCCCGGGCCTGCTGAGGGGAGCTGATGGGAGCTGGCTGCTACACAGAGAGCACCTCACCTTCCTTGATGCTTCCAGAGCGGGGGGCTGCAAAGGGCTGGGCAGGAGGGACCTGTGTGATCAGAGGGGGTGGCTGAGGTAGCTGCTGGATGATGGTGGCAGGCTGAGGTGGCATCTGGAGAAAGGGAGGGAAGCGGAGAAGTTTGGGTTGGTTTTTGCCAGCTCCCCCGTCTCTGGGAAGGGCTGTCACCTTCCTGGAGTGTGGGAAAACTTGGGGCACTGTCTCCCGTGGGATCCTCGGGGAGGAGCTGCTGAGGCTGTGGGCTGCACGAGCAGGCAGTGATGTGCATTAGAAACTGGCTGACTGGCCAGGCCTGGGCAATCCTGCCGCTCCTTCTGCCACCTTGCCCCCAAGGTAAACCTCGTGCACATCGTTAATTTTGGGGCCTTATTCGTGAGGTGACTTCCCTTAGGTTTTGCTGAGGGCAGCAAGGGTCCCACACAAGGGTCCCTTTGGTGGGATGGGCAATGCCATACAGCCCCCAGATGGTTGTTGTCTCAGACTGGCACAGCGCTGGTGGTGTTTCCCAGGAGACAGTCCTTACCGTCTGCTGGATAATCCTTGGTGGCTCCACTTGGGGAGCTGGAAAAGGGATCTGGTAGACTTGTGGGGGGACAGCTCTGTGGAAGTGCCCTCCAGCTGCTGCAGGTGGCTGTGAAAGCTCTTCCAGAAGGTGCTGCTCCTGCAAAATCAAGCCTCTTCTTAAAGAAAACCCGGTCACAGGAAGGCAAGGCGGTGTTGTTATGCTCTCTGCTCTAAATGGGATTATCCCCTGGGAACCTGCAGCAGGGCACAGCCAGTGCCTGAGTAAGCACAAGGGAAGTTTTCCTTCCCACATATCTTGAAGCACAAGCATAGAATAGGGGGGGGGGGGGGAGGGGAAGTGCAGAACGAGAAGCCAAAAGTCTGGGAAAACATTTCATTGATGGTTGGTAGCCTAAGAGCTCCCCAGGCCCCCTCCCTGATCAGCTGTCCCAGCCTCTACATTCCGAACAGCAAAGCACTGATACTGCCCAGCCCAAGAACCAAAGGACAGGGAAACACTGAATCCACGTCAGCAGTGGATGTGCAGGGAAAATGGGCCCTTTCTGTTGCTCCTGGCCCCAGGGAGGGCTCTTACCCTAAGCT
>NW_020960422.1:0-1577 GCF_003031625.1 Empidonax traillii | reverse complement strand
ATGGGATGATCAACTGAGGAACTCTTCCCTGAGAATATCACCAAGCCCCTTCTAAATTATGTCCATAATTAGAACAAATGCTTCTCTTACTTGCAGCTGGGAGAAATGACTCCATCTTCTCCAGGTTCTCCTGTTCATTTTGGAGTCTCTGTAACGAGAACTGGGTATGAGTCAGGCAGCAAAGCTCACAGGAATCTCCAGCCCTACCTTATGACATAGGTTGGGATGAAGGAAATAAAGCAGAAGTGGAGACAAATGGTGGTTCTCACTACAAATCTAGTTACAGTAACAGAAAAGTCATGCTTCCAACTGTCCAGGCCATTCCAGACCCGAAAATTGATAGCATGGTGAATCAGGAGATTTATACATGATTTATTTTGGGGGGAAGAGAGCTGGGTTGTATGAAGAACTTGATAGTGTCAAGTGATGATCCCCGTGGGTCCCTTCTAACTCAGAATACTCTGCTCTCAGATAACACCCTGAGTGGCTTCTGGAGGATATTGAAGCAGAGGATCCACACCAGTGGGTGTCAGATGTGCTGAGGGTGGAGGAACAGAGCAAAGCGGAGAACACAAGAGTGCAGAATCACAGCCAATGGCAGCTGGGATTCTGTGCAGCCTTAAAACAACCCGAGGGCCTCTTTATCCAGAATTTACTCCTAAACTCTGCCTGTCACGACCCAAGCTGTTTTTGAGCTAACTGGTGACATCTCCCACAAAATCACAGTCTGTTTAATTTGCTGTAGGTCCAGGTAAACTTGTACAGTGTTATTTAAGAAAGTGGCAGTAGCTGCAGCACCGCTGCACATTGGGCTGCCTCTGCTTGCATGAAGAAAGACCTTCTCAACTGGCTACAGACCCCCACTGCACCTCAGCAGGGGTATAACATTTTAAAATACAACGTTAATGCTTAAACAGGCGGGAGCAAAGAGCGGAGCAAAGGTGACCACTGCAGAATTATTCCCTTACCTTTTCCAGGAGTTTGAGCTTCAGTCTTGTCAGGTGATCCACCACCGAAGGATCTGCCATCAGAGCGGTCTCCTGGAAGAGCAGGCGGGCAAAACCAGGTTAAAAAGCTAAACGAAGGCAGATAGGTTTTCAGTGGTCGTTCCTTCCCCTCCACGACCTTCACAGGGGAATAATTCCATTCTTAAAAAGCAATAATTCAAGACTGGGAGAAACCGAGGGAAGGAGATAAAAGCTTTGGTTTCACTCCAAGAACGAGCACAGGGTGTTCACCACAGTGTCAGAGGCACAGCTTTCCCTGCCATTCCTCTCGAAAAAAATGATGTGCTGCAGGTTGTGATGCCTCCCTCCCAGGAGGGAGACTGAGGCTGAATATTTATTTGTTATTTATTGTTCTTAGTGGTTGCCAGCCTTCCCCTGGCCGTGTTACTAAGGCTCTTGTGTTGTCAGAGCCATTTAAGGAGCTCAGAGTTTTGTGCCTGTAACCTGGTTGCTGAGTCTGTAGTGTCAATACATAACACAAACAATTCAATCTCCAGGTGTAGAAGCTTGTGTGCCTTCAGTAAGGCAAATGGCCAGCACATTAATGGACATGGAAAAAAAAAAAAAAAA
>NW_020960421.1:7121-8740 GCF_003031625.1 Empidonax traillii | reverse complement strand
ACGCTGTGGTTTTCCTCTTCCAGCTACCTTGTCCGTCAGGAGCTCTGGCTGGTGATGGAGCACATGGACGGAGGCTCTTTGACGGATGTTATTAGCGAGACCTGGATGGCCGTGGGACAGATAGCAGCTGTCTGTCGGGAGGTAAGGGATCCCACTTATGGTGCTTCTGATGGCTTGCAATGGATTGTCCTGGTAAGGAGGCAGTGTGAACAGGAGGGATTTCATCTTCAGAGCTTTGTTCCTGTGTTTGCTTGAGCAAACTGCCTGCCAGTGTCCTGGCACTTCCTATACTCTGCTCTTGTGATCCTCTTATCTACCGTGGTTTTACTGTCTCGCTCTGTCTTTCTTTAAATTTATTTACTCTTCCCCACTTGGCCTCTCTCAGCATTGGCCTGGAGCCTGTCTCTATTGCATTGCTTGCCTGTAAAAGCAAAGGTGCTGGTGGCAGAAGTTGGGAGGAATGGCAAAAGAAAAATCCAGACTCATTTTTGCCACTCCTCAGCTTCAAAGCACAGCACTGCCCCCAAGACGGTGTTTTCTTCTCCAGACTGACTAATGGGCTACTTCCAAGGCTGCTGTCCAGGCCAGCAAGAAAATCTCCATCGTGCAGCCTCCCGGCCAAAAGCGACCAACTTCATGCCATTTGTTGGCAAAGCCTCCTTTGTCCTCTGGGGGGAGAGAGCACAAGCAGTGCAGCAGCAGTCATTCTGGCTGGCTTTGCAGGGCACTAGAGCAACAAGGGATGTTTCTGTTTCAAAGCTAATACGCCTTCCCTTAGAAAGACACTGCTCTCCTAGTGTTGGAGCAGCAAGCTCTTCCGCTTAACAGCACCATGCGCTGGCTTCGCTCACTATTCCCCTCAAAAGGGGGCAATCTTTTAGAGCAGTCTCCTTTCCTGTGGGATGAAATCAGATGGCCCACTTTTATCCTCTGGTTTTATTTCTCCCTTGCAGTGCCTGCAAGGACTGGCATTCCTTCATTCCAACTGGGTCATCCACAGAGACATTAAAAGCGACAACATTCTTCTGGGCCTGGACGGAGCGGTGAAGTTGGGTGGGTGTTCTTGGTTGGGCTCAGTGTTCTGGGCATGCAGTGTGGGGCTGCTGTGGAGTGACTGCCACTTCCCCAACAGCGCTGCTGAGTGGCTTTGGGGAGTGTGTGTCCCTTCCAGAGGCAGGCAGTTACAACAGAAACCTTCAGGGGAAGAAGTGAAAGGCACTGCTTGAAGCATGGGACTTTTGTTCTGTGCACAATGCCCTATTTCCTTGGTTGAAGCCTTTAGGAAACAGAGCACGGCCACTTTTGCAGACAGATACAGCACCTCCTTCTCAGACTTAGAGTGGGCCATTCTTTTCCTTGGTTTCTTAAGGGGAGCATGTTTGAACAGTGTTTGTCTTTCTCCTCAGCTGATTTTGGCCTCTGTGCTCAGGTCACCCCTGAGCACAGGAAACGGAGCTCCACGGTCGGGACTGTTTACTGGATGGCCCCTGAAGTTGTGAGAAGCCAACCCTACGGCCCCAAGGTGGACATCTGGTCTCTTGGCATCGTGGCAGTCGAGATGCTGGAAGGAGAGCCTCCTTACTTTAAGGAAAGCCCTTCCATGGTAAGGTGTAAATACC
>NW_020960421.1:0-1003 GCF_003031625.1 Empidonax traillii | reverse complement strand
GGGAGTTAGAGAGGAGATTTTCAAGTGCATTCTGTAAAGACCCAGATGTAAGGCTTTGGGAGTCAGTGCTGAAATGAGAACTTCTGTCATTTGCTCTAATGTCAGTGATGAATGCTACCAAAAATCTCACTTGAAAACTCTCCTATCAAATTCTACATGCATTTATCTCCAGCAACTGCAGTCAGAGTAACTGCTAGACACTAGAGAGGACAAAATCTTGCAAAGCTGTTCTTTGTGTAGCTGCCTTAGCCCACCGGTATCCTACATGTTAATCATCCTGTTACAACACTGATTCCCAAAATGTGCAGAGCTGTGGTAGTATGTTGAGGACAGTCAAGAATATAAAACTAGACACCTTTCTGATGATGGCCTACATTCAGCTTTTTATTGCTTCGCCCAGTATATCACATCTTGGTCTCACACATCTGCACTGACACTGTCTGTAGAATCTTACATACCAAAATTATTCTTAGCTCTGTTATCTATAATTTATTACCAACCTTCACAGATGATTGGATGTTCACTTCTTATTTACGTTCTTTCTTTGCTGGTCATGCTCCATGGCCTTACTGTATCTCCCAACACAGAGCACTAAGTCAGAGGACGAAAATAGCCATGGGAATGAGCTAACAAAAATATAGGAGCTGCTGTAGCTCAGAAAGTGTGAGAGATATTAAGCTTTAGATACTTAAGGTTCGTATAGAAAAATCACTCTCAGTCCCAAATGGAAACTAATTGCATGTAATTTCCAAGTCTGCATCTAACCAACCAAGAAAAACAGACACTGGACTGTTGAGTGATGGTTCTGCAAGGTTCAGATGCAGTGAGATGGTGCAGAGGGAACTAAAGGTAGCTCTCAAAAGTAACTTAGAGGTATAGGGTTGTATGATGTTTATATTTGCACCTTACTTTCATCTTACAAGTGTCCACTTGTGTGTGGCTTTGGGGCAGCTCTTGCTGCAGGGATAGTCTGTTTTACAGAAGGCTATGCTGCAAAAGCACA
>NW_020960420.1:7280-8742 GCF_003031625.1 Empidonax traillii | reverse complement strand
GTGGCAGCCATTGTGCATTCCCATTGTTACCTAGGTTACCATGGCTACCATTATGAATTCTCATTGTTATCCCAGTTACCATGCTAACCACTATGCATTCTCATTCTTAAAAGTGGTTACCATGGCAACCATTGTGCATTCTCATTGTTACAAGCAGTTATCGTGGCAACCATTATGCATTCTCATTGTGACGTAGGTTACCATGGCAACCATTACGCGTTCTTATTGGGACACTGGTTACCGTCACAATCATTATGCATTCTCATCGTTATGTCCATTATCACGGCAACCATTATCTATTCCCATTGTGACATCAGTTTTCATGGCAACCATTAAGCATTCTCATCGATACAAGCGGTTACCACGGCAATCATTATGCATTCCCAATGTTACCTAGGTTACCATGGCAACCATTACGCATTAATAGTTATGTAGGTTACCATGGCAACCATTGAGCATTAATAGTTATGTAGGTTACCATGGCAACCATTGAGCATTTACATTGTTAGGGTCGTTTAATACGGCAACCATTATGCATTCCGATTGTGAAGTTGGTTACCATGGCAACTGTCACATTATCGCTTTGCTATGGTCAGTTACCATGGCAACCATTATGCATTCCATTTCCTTTGGACAGTTACCATGGAAACCATTATGCATTCCCATCATTATGTTGGTTACCATGGCAACCATCTGTAACACACAGATAATACAGAAACGCCAAAAATTGTTACTCCATTATTTCTGCCAGTCAAAAACTTCCTATCAAACATTCTCTGTCAGTTCTCTGTCACAGGTTCACAGCACTTCCTACAGCACTTTTCCTGCCAAAAGATCCTGCCATTGTTTATGGTTATCGTATCTCCTCCAACATCTGAACTGCCTACGTGCCAAGAAACCATGTACAACCTCCTTTGAACACTATAAACCTTGAGGACAAATTTTGGAAAATCAGGAAGAGGAAAGGGAGAAGAACTGGTGACTGTAGCCGACAATCTCTGCCCACCTCCCCTCACCTTTTCTCCGCCACCGCGTGCTGCCTGCCTGCCACCGGAGACTGGAACTGTGCCGGCCTGAAGAGAGCTGAGACCACCGTGCCACATGTGGCAGTTCTACCTTATCCTTCTACCCTGACCATATTTCTGAGGGCCCAAAGCTTGGGCTGAGCTGAGACCCTGCAGGGCCTGGGACAGGGGCGTGAGCGGTGAAACCACACCTGGTGCATTGCAGAGAACTAAAGCTGTCAGACCCCCTGCAGCTACAGAGACAACAACCAAAAGCTGCAGGGACAGAGAAAAAAAAAAAGGCATTAACTGCTTCTCTTCCCCCATACACACACCAGCTCAGTGGGTAAAGGAAGTTTTCAGTGGTACCTTTTCTCTGCATCCAGAAATAATTGTAGCCGTTTCCAACCTTTTCTTACTTTTTCCTTTCTCTTTGCAATTCTTAGCACTTAATAAAA
>NW_020960420.1:0-1039 GCF_003031625.1 Empidonax traillii | reverse complement strand
TTAAAACACTTCATTGCCAGGGAATATCTTCAAACAGAAAATGGTGTCTTTTTAGGGTGACAAAGGGGGTACAGAAATTTCTAAGAAAAAGGGATGTTTTTTGTCCAGGGGTATAACAATGTGGAAAATCAATCCTTGAATTGCCCATTCTGGTCTCTGTGTTGCTTCTGAAGAGGGAATAACACTGTGTTGGGGACGTTCTTTAGAGACTTGAGTGAAAGCAAAGACACGTCTGGGGGAAAGGGAAAGAAGTTCCAGGTCCATACCTAAGTCCATCATGCTGCTCTGGTGACAAATGGGAATAAAACTTTAAATCAGAGCACTCCCAAACCATTCCCAGAGGGGCTTTATATTTTGCAGTTTTACAATCAGTATGGTCTGCACGATCAAGGGTGATGATCTTTGGTTTAGTGTTTCTTGGGGTGCTGTGGATGGGGCAGTGGGTACAGGGAACTCTGCAGTGATGAAGAAGGTGTGAAGCTGCACCATTCTGAGGTGTGTGAGGGTTATGAGGACAGTGCCTTTATGAGGCTGCCCCATTCTGGGGTGGATGGGTTCTATGAGCACAGAGACCTTGTGAGGCTGCCCCATTGTGAGGGGGATGGGGTTTATGAGGACATGGCCTTTATGGGAACAGCCTCTTAGGAGGTTTGTGGATTCTCTGGATGCAGCCTGGCAAAAAGAGAGAGGCTGAAAAAAAAAGGGTAAAACAGTGGGGAGAGCCCTGAGGCTCAGATCCAGTGCTGGTGGGAGGCTGTAGGGACAAGGCAGTTGTACAGAACAAGGCAGAGCTGTGGTGGCACTGTGGGGCTGTGGCTCTGACTGCAGCCAAACCCCCCATCCCAGAGGAAGGCAAAGGGCACACAGAGATCTCAAAATCCCCAGGGGGATGTGGATTGTATTTAAAAAAAAAATCCTGAGAACACCAAAAAGGACCTTGATCAAAACCTCTGCCAAGGGCTTTCACCCATGGCTGTTGCCTCGTTCCTCCCAGCTGGAAGGTCTGGGATGAGGGGAGATGACTGTGTGGCCAGACAGG
>NW_020960419.1:7731-8744 GCF_003031625.1 Empidonax traillii | reverse complement strand
CCCAACCAAGAACACCCACCCAACTTCACCGCTCCGTCCAGGCCCAGAAGAATGTTGTCGCTTTTAATGTCTCTGTGGATGACCCAGTTGGAATGAAGGAAAGCCAGTCCCTGCAGGCACTGCAAGAGAGAAATAAAACCAGAGGGGAAAACTGGGCCATCTGATTTCATCCCACAAGAAAGGAGGCTGCTCTAAAAGATTCCCCCCTTTTGAGGGGAATAGTGATTGAAGCCAGCGCATGGTGCTGTCAAGTGGAAGAGCTTGCTGCTCCAACACTAGGAGAGCAGTGTCTTTCTCAGTGAAGGCGTATTAGCTTTGAAACAGAAACGTCCCTTGTTGCTTCAGTGCCCTGCAAAGCCATCCAGAATGACTGCTGCTGCACTGCTTGTGCTCTCTCCCCCCAGAGGACAAAGGAGGCTTTGCCAACAAATGGCATGAAGTTGGTGGCTTTGGGGCAGGAGGCTGCGCGATGGAGATTTTCTTGTTAGCCTGGACAGCAGCCTTGGAAGTAGCCCATTAGTCAGTCTGGAGAAGCAAACACCATCTTGGGGGCAGTGCTGTGCTTTGAAGCTGAGGAGTGGCAAAAATGAGTCTGGATTTTTTCTTTTGCCATTCCCCTCAACTTCTGCCACCAGCACCTTTGCTTTTACAGGCAAGCAATGCAATAGAGACAGGCTCCAGGCCAGTGCTGAGAGAGGCCAAGTGGGGAAGAGTAAATAAATTTAAAGAAAGACAGAGCGAGACAGTAAAACCACGGTAGATAAGAGGATCCCAAGAGCAGAGTATAGGAAGTGCCGGGACACTGCAGGCAGTTCACTCAAGCAAACACAGGAACAAAGCTCTGGAGATGAAATCCCTCCTGTTCACACTGCCCCCTTACCAGGACAATCCATTGCAAGCCATCAGAAGCACCATAAGTGGGATCCCTTACCTCCCGACAGACAGCTGCTATCTGTCCCACGGCCATCCAGGTCTCGCTAATAACATCCGTCAAAGAGCCTCCGTCCATGTGC
>NW_020960419.1:0-1094 GCF_003031625.1 Empidonax traillii | reverse complement strand
CTCTGCCCAGCGCAGCTGCTGGGCCACGTCTTCCCGTTCCCGCTTCAGGAGGGATCTCTGTGCTTCCAGGTCCCGCCGAAGGCACTTCACGTCCCCTGCAAACACGACAAAGGGCAAGATTCAGAGTCTCTACAAGCAGTAGATTTTAATGACCTTAAGCCCTTTGGGTTTCAGTCTAGGAGGGACCTGCCCCAGCTCCTTCGCTCCCCAGGGGCCCAGCGGACAGAGCTGGTTTCAGAGCAACTTCTCTGGGCAGGGAGATCCCCAGAAACAAAGCACACGAGGCTCTCACCTTCTATCACCTCCTTGGTCTGCGTGATAGAGAGAACTTGGAGTTCCAGGCAATTCCTGACACCCTCCAGCTGAGAAATGTGCTGCTGAGCCTCCAACAGGCTGCATTCCACGCTCTCCTTCACAGACCTACAAATTGGGAAGATGAAGAGAAATCACTTGCTTGCTCCTGACATCCACCCTGCTGGGTTTTCCAGTCAGATGTGGCTCAAGGTCCTGCACTTTAAATCCCTGCAAGATAACAGAAGAACCTGCTACTACCTTTACTTATTGCTTACTAAGCAGGTGGTAGCCCAGAGGACTTGGCACTCTTGAAATAGCAAGAGGGCCCATCCAAAGGGACTTGACAGTTTAGAAAGGTGTGTGGACATGAATGCTAAAGGAGAATGCTCAGAGTCTGTCGAGAAGTCAGCAGACCTTTCCCTGCTGCTGTAACCAACTCGGGGTCCAGGACACACTTTCACCAGAGTTAGCTCAGAAAGCCCTCAAGATTTTCAGCGTGACCCTCGAGCTTCACCCTAAAAGGCAGCAACCTGCTCACAGTGTTCACATGTAAGGACCTTGCATTCTGAAGATGCCATGTCAAAGTACTTGGCAAGAAAAAATTGCTGTTCAGAAGCACAGAAAAGAAACCCAAACCAGAGGGAACTTCAGGGTTCAGTGAGCATCTACCTGGTTTCCCTACTACGCAATTCAGAGCCAAGTTGGCTTCCTTGGGACTTGGCACAGGAATGTGCAAGGGCTCACTAAATGGGAGCCCAAGGCTCAGGAGAACTCTGCCAGCTTTAGCTGTCCAAACACTA
>NW_020960418.1:6927-8745 GCF_003031625.1 Empidonax traillii | reverse complement strand
CCTGCTGCTCCTCTGGCCTTGCAGGCTGCACACACCCCTCCTGCTTTGCCACCCCCCTGCCAGCAGCATTTCTGGGCCCTCCCTGATGGCTCTGCTGTCCCCCAGCTCTGGTTGTTCCCTGGATCACAAAGCCATGGGATGATCCTGATACTCTCTTGCTGACTTCTTGCACTACAAGGGTCCCTGTTTAGTGTCATTTCTTCTTCCTCACCTTCAGTCTGAAACTTCCATGCTGCACTTTGTGGAGATTTCATTCTATTTACAATATGGAGAAAAGCTCCATCCTGTCAGATCACCTCTAGATCTTCTCCACTTCTTCCTTATTCCTTCAAAATGGGAGCCCCATACCCACACAGAGCAATCCAGATGTGGTGGCACCGGGGCTGAGTCCAGGGAGGTGACAACTCCCCTGTCTGGGTGCCCACAGTGCCCCTAAGGCAGCCCCATGTGCAGTTGGCCTTCAGTCAAGGGGTCCCTCTGATTCTTTGTAAGGTCAGGGAATCGAGTGGCAGTGTGACACTGCTGGGCCTCCTGGAACCAAAGGAATGCAGGGACACTGTCCAATCTCCTGGAACTAAGGGGCCACAGTGACACTGAAGAGTCTCCTGGAGCCCCTTGTGCCTGCCCAGCACTCCATGGAATCAAGCAGAGCCGCTGCCTCCCCCCCTCCCACCGCACGGACCGGAGTCGCCGGCTCTGCCCCGCTTGGACCCCTCTGGAGTCAGCGTGTTCTTGGGCAGCACAACTGAGCTCAGCCCAGAGAGTTTCCCACAGTTTGCTTTGCCCCCTCTTTCCTGGGAGTTTGGTTTTTGTTCTTTGTTCATTCAGGGGAAAAGGGGGAAGGGAGGCACGTGTTGATCCGTGGTTTGATCTGTTTTACAAAAGAGAGTTGGGGCAGGGGGGGAGAGGAGGCAATTTCTCTCTGCTATTGCTTTGAACTGTTCTGTTGGTATTGCTGGTTTTGCTGCTGTATTTCTTGTCAGTGAACTGGTATTTTTTTCACTGGTATCTCCTTGTATTTTGTCTGCATGTATTGGTGGGGAATAAAAGGAGAGTGAGTTCATTTTGTTGGAGTTCCCTCCCCAAGATGTGTCTTTAATCCAGGACAGTTTGCTCAAGGGCTCCCTGAAATTTGGCATCATCCATAAAGGACCTGAAAACACCTTTATGTTCCAATGTACAGACACATAATAAAGATGTTCTGAAGTGGTGTTCAAGGGCTGGTCACTGAGGCATTTCCCCAGGAAGTTGCTGCCAAGAGGACTTTGTACCATGGATTTTATTTGACACTCTTCATTCAGCCAGCTTCCCACCCACCACACCTTCCACCTTTTCACTCCAGCTCTCACCAATCTGGCCATAAGGAGACCACAGGAGACCATGTCACAGGCCTTGATGAAGTCTGGGCACACAACATGCCCTTCTTCTCCCTCCCACAGGGGTTCTGCAATCCCTGCCTTGTCCTTCCCATGCCTGGCAATGGCTGCAGGAGGACTTGCCATGTGCCCTTCTCTGCTGAGCCTGAGCAGTCTGGAACTCTGCCAAGCCTCCTTGCTGCCCTGTTTGCAGACTGGTTCCATGTCTGCCTTTGCCAAGGCCCAGAAACCTCTGGGATGGCTCTGGCCTTTACAAGTGTTGGGGAGAGTCTCCTCTCTGAGCAGGAATTTAGAAAGCAAGGGGGTCCTTTCTGCCCCTCGTAGCTCAAGGAGAGGCTTCTCCCAGAAACTTTGTCCAAGCCTTCCAGCCCCACCCCCAAGCCGTGACACACGGGCATGTCTTGTCCATGCAGGGCAAACATGGACTGCTGAGCTGGTCATT
>NW_020960418.1:0-1942 GCF_003031625.1 Empidonax traillii | reverse complement strand
GTCCCCTCCCAGCCCAGGCTGCCTCTCATCTCTCTGCCTTCTCTCCTGTGCCCTGGGTGCTGCAGGCAGTGCCCTCAGCCCTGCTGGGCTGTGCAGAGGAGCTGCTCAGCAGCAGAGCTGTGTCTTTGAAGCTGTTCTTGGTTGCCAGGAGCTCCCTGTGTGCCAGGAGCCCAGCCCAGCTCAGCAGCATAGCAACAGCCCCAGGCATTTCATCAGCCTCGGGGGCTTTGGGGATGAGTCCCTGAACATCAGACCCTGAGGAGAGTTGCAGGAACCTCTTGAGGGACCAAAGTGAGATTTCAACTGGAAAGTTTCTAGTAGTGTTAATGGGTCCCACTGAGGGATCCAACTGAGAAAAGATCTTGTTAGAGCACAAACGTGGAAACTGTGATGACAGGTCAGAGAATCACAAAATCATCAAGGTTGGAAGAGACCTTTAATATAGTTTTGTCCAACTGTCAACCAGAACCACTATAACCATTCTTAAACCATATACAGATGCTATCTGAATGCTTCCAGAGACTCAGAGACTTTTCCAGGAATCTTTTTCCAGTACCTAAACAATTAGTGAAAATAAATCTAGAGGCTCAAGATGCACTGTTTCTAAAAATGGCACTAAAGCAATCAAAGATTGTCAAGAAATATTAAGGTCCCTCAAAGATCCCACTTCAATGGACATGGTTAAGGTGTCTCCCAGTGTAGGATCCAACACGTACAAAAAATCCCTGCTAACTGAAATCCTGGCAGTGCAACAACAACAGAAGGAGGCTCCGTGTCACCACTGGTGGAAAATACATTTTAACTGGGGCTGCTCCATCTAATAATACAGGGTTAACAGTTATCCCACAATCAGTGACTGTAGACAACCCTAAGGCATTAGAAGTGACTGTAAAAGCTCTATTTCCACCCGTGGAGCCAGACACAGAAACACCCATTGCCAATTTAACCCCAATTGCTGTAGGGGGGGACACTTTGGACTCTGTGCTGATGGTCCAGTGGTCACAGTCCATTTTACTCCATCAGCCAATGCAAACCTGCAGGGTATTTTTTCCCAACACTACCAATGTGCTCAAGTTCAAGGTCTTACAGACACAGGAGCAGACGTCACAATCTTTCTGGAGAGCGTCTGGCCGAAGGAATGGAGCACTACGGAGCCCTGCATCGACATCAAAGGGGTAGGAGGAGCCCAGACACCGCTCCAAAGTGTCTCCACTTTACTGACTGAAGGACCACAAGGTAAAACTGCCTCAGCAAAGCCCTCTGTCCTTAATATCCCAATGACCCTCTGGGGCAGAGATATGATAGGACAAGGGGGAGTCCAAGTAACTACCTCAAATTTAGTTTAAAGGCCACTGGTGAGCCGCAATCTCCTGCCCTCACATGGCTCTCGGACCAGCCAATCTGGGTATCCCAGTGGCCCCTAAAGGGAGAGAAATTGTGGCAAATTAACCTACTAGTACATGAACAACTAGCAAAGGGACATTACGTACCAACTGATAGTCCTTGGAATTTCCCCATTTTTACCCTACCAAAATCCAATGGAAAGTGGAGACTGCTAAAGGATTTAAGAGAACTCAACAAAATAATAGAGATGATGGGGGCTCTCCAGGCTGGGCCACCATCACTACAATGATACCTTAAAAGTGACCTATTGTTCTTTTTGATTGAAAAGATCGTTTCTTTAACATTGCATTAAACCCTAAAGACTCTCGTAGGTTGGCATTTACAGTGCCTTCCATCAACGCAGCAGAACCATCTCAGCGCTATCACTGGACAGTCCTCCCACCAGGAAGGAGGAACAGCCCCTCTGTTTGCCAAAGAGTCGTTGCAGACGTGTTATCACCAACCCATCGACAGTGTCCCGATACCATCGTATCTCACTCTAGGGACGATCTCTTGCTGGCAGCGCAATCCGAGGGACAACTCCTGCAAGTGCATTTGT
>NW_020960417.1:7731-8745 GCF_003031625.1 Empidonax traillii | reverse complement strand
CATTCCCAGTGTGTCCGTCCAGCCGGGGTTGCCCCATCCCAGGGCACAATCCGGCCCTTCCCCCTGGGGAAGTTCTCAGGGCTCCTCAAGAGCCGGGAGGTCACTTTGCTGTCCCGGGGGCTCCATGGGGACCTCCCAGGGCTCGTCCTGCTCAATCTCCTGGAATCAAAGGCTCTGTGGGGACACTGCAGGGCCATGTTGAGTCCAGGGGCCATTGGGACACTGGGGAAACTCATGGAATGAAGGCACCACTATTGCACTGCTGAATGCCATGGAATCCAAGGGCCATTGGGACCCTGCAGGGCCTCCTGGAGCTGAAGGGACCATTGTGACACTGCCAAACCTGGCAGTATCAAGGGTCCAGTGAGACAATGCAGGTCCTCAATCAACCCAAGGTAACATGGAAAGCACAGAAACTCGTGGCATCAAGGGGTCACTGTGACACTGTGGGAACTCATGGAATGAAGGGGCCATTGGGACACTGCAGGGCCCCCTGGAACCTTGTCTGTTGGGAAACACAAAGGGATGTGTGGGAGTGTTTCACTGAGAACCAGGAGAATTTTGGAGAGGGACCTTTACACACCCAGATCTTGGTGTGTCCACACATCTCTGCCTGGCTGTGGGTGTTGTTGCCTTAAGAGACCACCGAGAAAAAGACTCCAGGCCAATTTAGGTAGGAGATAAGATAAAGAGCCCTGGTCCTTTAATGAGTTGTTAGGCCTAGAGGAGAGTGTCCCTGGTGGTGCAGTGGCTAAACCACAGCGTTGTCAACGCTGAGATCTGGGTTCGATTCCCGGTTAGGACACTCCCCGGGCAGATGGAGCCCGCTAGCCCTGTAAGGCAATCCATCTACGTCCTGAGGACCTCGCTGCCACCGTCCAAGTGTGCTTGGCCCCGGCAGATGAACCTCAGGATTAAAGGGTGGGCTCAGTTCCGCGCACACTGTGTCTCACCTAAAAAATCCAATGCGCAGGCTGGAAGGTGGAAAGACCTTCCCCGGTTCTTCGTTCGCGA
>NW_020960417.1:0-1002 GCF_003031625.1 Empidonax traillii | reverse complement strand
TCAGACACTGTCAGTGGAGTTTCCCCTGGAGAGCATGTGGGATTTCCCATCCTTCAGAAAAGTGTCTCCCTCCTTCTCTCATGATCTGCCCCATGATTGTTTTGGGAACAGCCTCAGCACGGGGCTGGTGCTGGCTCAGGGAATTTGTGTCACCTGCAATCATCATTTCTTTCTTGTCCCAGATACATTTGGTGTCCCTGACATACTAAACCACTTGTTGTGGGATTTCGCCCCAGTGTCTGAAATCTCCTGTAGTGCCACCAGGACACACATGCCCTTTGTTTTCAGCAGTTGCTTTGTAGATCAGTCTTCAGGTATTTGGGTACATTTATCTACAGATCTCCAGCTCTGTGCCTGTATGTGCACACGGGAATTGATTCAAATACGCTCCAGCAAGCACAGTATGAATATTGCCATCTCAGATTTGTAATTAAATCACTGCTGTAATTGTAGGAAATCACAGAAGGGTTCAGGGTGGAAAGCACCACTGGAAGACACCTTGTGCAACCTCCCTGCTCAGCTAGGATCCCCTACAGCCCTGTACTCCACCCCCTCTCTGGGCAATCTGTTCCAGTGCATGAACTTCACAGAGTTGTCACCCCTGGACTCAGCTGCTCAGCTGCTGTGGCCACAGCTGGGCTGGTGTGTCCGGGTGTGGGGCTCCCTGTTCTGCAGGAATGAGGAGGAATCAGAGAGAATCTGCAGGAGATCCTCCAGGATGGGTTGGAGCTTGAGGGGAGAAGCTGAGGGACATGGGCTACTGCACCTTTGAAATGGGGTGCACAGGGCTCATCCTGTAGCTCTCTGGAGGAGGGTTTCAGAGATAACAGAGCTTTTCTTGGGAGTGGGAAGAGAAGGAAACCTCTAAAAAGTGCAGCTTATAAGGATCAGAACTGAGGTGAGGAAAAAGAAAGCCCGTACAAAACATAGGAGTGTGGTGCAAGAGGTCACCCAGAGGGAGTCTGGATCATCCCATGGCTTTGTGTTCCAGGGAACAGCCAG
>NW_020960416.1:7683-8746 GCF_003031625.1 Empidonax traillii | reverse complement strand
CCTTGTAATAAAATGACTTTGCATCCAACATCTGCCTCTCTGTTTTCCTGTTGTTACTCTGAAGGGCAGGTAAAGGGGAGGGAGTAGAAAGAGAGCAAGGAAAGAAGACTGAAAAGGTTAAGAAGGTGTGACGGTTTAGACCTGGTTCCCAGCGAAATGCCCAAACCCACTGTGAGACCCTCCCTCTCCCCTTTTCGCATAGGGCAAAGGAAAAAAAACTATATAAACTGCTGAATCCCAAAGCCCACTGAATTATAGCAAAATATATATTTTTACATATATCAGAGTTATATTCAATTAAAATAATAAGTATACAGCGCAGGGCCCCCAAACATCCTCCAAAGGGACAGGGAAAAGGGAAAAAGGGACAAAAAGGAAACTAAAATTGATATGCACAATTGATACCCGGGAACAACTTAATAAGGGACTAATCAAAGGAAATCTTACAACTCTTCCTGAGATAGCAGAATGGCGCCAAACAAACACCGGCACCCTCCTCCTCCCAAGGCCTACAAGGCCTCACTAGGCCTCACTCCTGCACACGGGCAGAACTGACGGCAGAGAACCTGCACCTTCAGATCCACCAGAAGAGAAGAGGGAAGAGGCTTCTCTCCCTTCTGATTTATACCTTGGTTTACCTAGAAATCATATTGAGTACTAGGAACATGGCCACTTCCTTGGTTACCAGCTGGTTGCCAGGAAGGTCTAGATTAAAACTATCACAGAAGGAAAGTAAGAAAAGGTAAAGACCCTGCAGACCATGATGTTCCTGCCTACAGGAATGGTCCTTGGGACTCAGTTGCAGCACCACGTGTGCTGACAGCTGCCAGGGTTGTGGAGTCTGTGCAGAGGCAGCTCTTCCTGACTCTGATGAGGAGGAGACACTGCCCAAGCCAGTCGGGTCAGGGCCACATGCAGGTCAAGGAAACTGTGCCCCCCATTCTGAGTAACAACAGGAAAACAGAGAGGCAGATGTTGGATGCAAGCTTATTTTATTACAAGGCCAGGGAGGCTCTCATTGACAAAGGAACATGGTAGGAGTCAGGGGGAAGGAGAGGAGAAA
>NW_020960416.1:0-1168 GCF_003031625.1 Empidonax traillii | reverse complement strand
AGCAGTGGATGCAGCCCTGGCCCAGGGCAGCGCTTTTATGGGTGGCCGGGCAGGCGGGGCAGGAGCTGCCCATGCTGGGGGCACGTGGCGCTGGGGGCCAAGCCCCTGCCTCCTGCCGGGCTGGCACGCGGCTCTTTTGCTGACTGGCTCTCCTGGCCAGCCCCAACCCGCTCTCCCAGCCCCGCAAATCACACTACTCGGACGCTGCCACCTCAGGGCTCCAATCAGCCCCGCTGGCTCCTCATTTCCTTTCATTATCCTTATTAGTTCCAGGATCTTGCTGTTTCAGGGGACACTCCTGGTGACAAAGGCTGACTGCAAGTGCCAGGGCTCTGCCCAAGGCCTTGATCTCAGGGTGGCCACATTCCTTGTCTGCAGAGCCCCAGGGGAGAGCGGGGTCCTGCTGCTGACCTTGCCAAAGCCTCCCACACCCCAGTGTCCTGTTGAGGTGCACTGGATGTCCCTTACCGGCAGAGGGAGAAGGTTGTGAAACACCAAATACTAGGCAGCTCAGACCCCCAGTGCAGGTTGGGCTGATTCTTGCCAGCCCTGCTCCATTCCCACCCCAGCCCCTCTCAGATTTGCCCATTGCTGGCCAAGATCCCAGAATGACACAATATGCTGAATTGGATGGGACCCACAATCACCACGGATTTCAACTCCTTGACCTGCAAAGGACCACCCCAGAGAGTCACTCCATGTCCCCCCGAGTATTGTCCAAAGAGCTCTTGCACTCTGCCAGCCTTGGTGCTGGCAGCACTGCCCTGCTGACAAGGGCCAAAGCAGCAGGAAGGGGCAGAAGCCTCAGGCAGCGGGATGTGCTGGGGTGGCAGCCGGGGGGATGCTGAGTCAGGGAGGGGCAGGAGCCGCACAGCCCTGGTGTCATCAGCAGCAGGGAGTGTCCCCCGTGCAGATTGGCCTGGCTGGGGCTGAGCAGTGCTGGGGCTGCTATAAAAGGCCTGTCTGGGTCAGGCTGTGCCAAGCTGCTCTGGCCACCTTGTCCTCGGAGAGAAGGGTAAGTGTGGCAGCGCTTGTGCTGCTGGCTCCTGCTGCAGCCGCGGCCCCTGTGCCTGGGGCGCTGCCCTCTGCTGCTCTCCTGCCATCCCTGCCTGCCCTCTTGCAGAGCTGCATCGCCTGCCACGCCAAGATGTCCTGCTACGACCTGTGC
>NW_020960415.1:7310-8747 GCF_003031625.1 Empidonax traillii | reverse complement strand
GGGCAAAGCGACTTTGTTGCATTCGCCTTCCTCCTTGAAGCCGAGAAGAATGCGCAACGCTCTGTGGAGGGCTGTACAGTCGAAAGGATGCAAAGGGAAACTCACTCCTAGTCGAACGGCAGTGCCTTGAAGCTTGCAGTTGGAAAAGGAATGTCACTGAAAACCTTCTCTCTTGGCAAGCTTCTCTTTTTGAACTGTAGCGCACAACGTGAATCTTTCCTGTGCGACTAAGAGTTATTGCTGGTATGTGGAGAGAAGAAGTGCAATGCTTGGTGTAGTGCTTTGTGGTTTCGAGAGAGAGGATACCTAGCTGTGGGTTTTCCTTTTAAGGCATTTGACATGGCCTCATTTGGCAGCCTCTCTAAGGGTATCAAGTCAGATCTGAGGGAGCCAAAGAGAAGAAAGGATTTCGCTTGTACCTTGCAGAGTAGCTGGGACTCCTTTTGCTGCAGGGCTGTGTTTGGCAGGGCGTTTTCCACAAGGAGGGGTTGGGTCGAGTGGGAGCCCTGCCTCACTCCCTACTGCTGTCGTTGCACCTACAAAACCCCCGCTTTTATTTGCAGGCACTGCGAGCCTGGAGCAAGCGTTTACTTGACCCTTGAGAGCAGAATCCTCCTTGCAATGTCCTCGTTCCCCTTGGCCCCCACCCTACTCTGCATCCACAGGGCTCCAAGAACCCTGATATCTACTGGAGGATATGACCGAAAAGATAAGATAAATGCCAGCTGATGAACCTCCCAATGACCTCGTGGTGGTGACTGGGAAGCCTTGGCCCTGTACTGAAGGACCTTGGGTGGGAGAGAGGGAGTCACTGACCTTCAGTAGTTGTGCCAGCCTGGGAGCTGAACCTACGGCCGGGAAGGAGAAAGGCACAGGTTGAGAGCCTGGAGCACCCCCAGGTTCTGCACACATTGAGACACCCTGGGAATCCCAGATCCACCATCCGTCATCTCTGGGGGAGTTGTCTCTTCCAAGAGAAAGCATTCTACTAGTCTCCGGTCTTCAGCAAATTTTGGATTCAGTGAGAAAATGAAAATAAAGGGCAACCTCAAGCCCCTTTGCACTGGTGATGTTTGAAAAAGGACGGTCCCTGTCTCAGGGAGCGGTGTGCACCTCGGTTTTGAGTTGAGCAGGTGGGACCTGAAATACTGCAGGCACCTGAACTGCAATTTTTTGTCCTCTTGCTCCATCCCTTATTCCAGAAGATGTTGTTGATGCCGTCAGTTGGTAGATTTCTTAAAATCTTCTTGTCCAATCTGTGGGCCTGAAACTCCTGCTGCCTCTCCCCAGTTAGTTCTCATTACAGGCAGGAGAGAGGGATGGTGCTTTCACGTTTCTGCCACAGTTGTTTTGAACACTGTCTTCACCCTGACTCACATCCCACCTTTGTTCATCTGTTCTGCAATAATTCACTTGCAACTGGTCTCTGAACTGTGT
>NW_020960415.1:0-1126 GCF_003031625.1 Empidonax traillii | reverse complement strand
CCTGCTGACCGGGATTGGAATTGCGCCAAAAAGCCAGGAATACCACACACACTCCTTTTTTGAGGCGGAGTTTTGGTACAGGATTATTTGGTCGTTTTTGTGTCCTTTCGTTGCTCTACCAATACACTTACATCTTTTAATAAAGGGCTGTTATTTTTGCTTTCTCCATACTTTTCACTTGGAGCCTCTCAATTTTGGATTTACAATTGCTTAGAGGGAGGAGTTTGGTCTTCTTCATAACTTCTCCTCCTTAAGAAAACACTTGTGTTTCATTAAACTGAGAGAGATACAATGAGGAGGACAATGGCAGCACAGCCCTTGAGCACTGCCCCAAGTGGGCTGAGTTCAAAGGTGAGCTTGGAGTGGGGTTGGTCCCACTCGTGTTAGGGGGCAGAGACACGAGGACAGCAGGGAGTGCAGGGCAGGGAAAGCATTCGAAGGAACTGATGGGCAGGGCGATGTCTCCAGGCTGGGCTCTCCCGGTGCTCAGTGGTCCCATCTCTCCAAGACGAGGGTGATAATCAAGGGTCCATATAGAGTGTTAGGAGCTGGAAAGTACTCATCTGGAGAGTACAAAGGCATGACCCAGGATAGTGTTATGTTTTTCAGGACTGGAAAATGCCACAGATCTGGGAGGGGCAGAGTTTAGTCCCAAGGGATTCACATGAGGGGCATAAAGGTCTTCTCCTCTCCCACCTCCAGTCCCACACAGCTCCCTTCACGGAACCTGTCCTTGTACTCCCCATCCCCTGGAGAGCTGCACAAGTGTGTCTCCGATAGGACAGGAGAGTCCAGGGCTGCAGGATGACGCTCTGGTGGTTGCACTGGGAGGGTCAGATTTGGTGCATGCTGTGCCCATCCCTGGGGCACAGACACAGTTCAGAGACCAGTTGCAACTGCGGCAGAAATGTGAAAGCACCGTCCCTTTCTCCTGCTTGCAATGAGAACTAACTGGGGAGAGACAGCTGGAGTTTCAGGCCCACAGATTGGACAGGGAGATTTCAAGAAATCTACCAATTGACGGCATCAACAACATCTTCTGGAGGGAGGGATGGAGCAAGAGGACAAAAATTTGCAGTTCAGGTGCCTGCAATATATCAGGTCCCACCTGCTCAGCACAACCCCA
>NW_020960414.1:6837-8748 GCF_003031625.1 Empidonax traillii | reverse complement strand
CTGTGGGGAAAAGGCTGGTTCTTCCTGTGTTTCATTGTTTTCTTAACTCATTTGCTGTGCAGGTTGGAAAAGCTGCTGAAGATAGAGAGGAAGAAACCCAGGGGCAATGAACAGAAAGAAACCCAGTCCCAGCAGGAAGAAATAAAGAACAAATATTCTGAAAAGGTCAAGGAAGTTGATAGATTACAAACAGAGGTGAACTGCGCTTTTTGGGTGGGGTTTTCTGTTGTGGTGTTACTTCTTTTGAAGCCTGGGAGATGCTTTCCCTGTATTTCTTGTCATGTTGATGATTTTTATTTTCCTTTGGCTGCATTTTGGATTTGATGGGCTTTTTCTTATGGTCCTTCTGCTGTTACAATAGTAGATGACTATAACTGATCCTGGGGTGGTTATCACTGGGGGTAAAGATGCAAATGTTCAGTGCAAAGCAGGAGGTGCAAGGGCTCAGGAAGGCCAGGCTGTCCTGCAGAGGAAGGGCAAGCCCAGAGTGGCAGCCAGCCTGGCAGGGTGTGTGACCTCCCGGGCCAGGGAGCCGTCCCACAGCCCCTGAGCCAGAAGAGCAGAACAGGCCCATTGACAGCAAGCGGGGCCAGCCAAGAGTGCAGATCCCCCGGCTGGGCCTCAGGGAGGGGCAGCTCTGCCGTCCTGGCAGGACATCCCGGCCCTGGGCTGAGAGCAGTGGGGCCCAGCTCAGGCCTGGCTGCAGCTTGAGGGAGGCTGTGACAGCGTCACCTGGGACTGACAGATGAATTCCTTCCCTGGCAGAGAGGGCAGGAACAGCGCTGTCACTCGCAGGGCACCATCAGCCCCTGGGCCCTGTCCCAGGCACGAGCTGAGCAGGAGGCACTGGACGTTTTGCTTTTCTCAGCAGAGCTGTTGCTGCCCGGGGCACACTGAGCTGAGGGGCCTCCCAGGGAAAAACCTGTCCCTTATTGCTCCTGGGGAGCTGTTTCAGCCCATCTGGCGGCGGGGACCCAGCAGGGCTGTCCCCAGCAGTGTTTTTGAGGCTGCTGGGCTGGGTAACCTTTGGTCTCCTCTCCGCTCGTTCCTGGGACTCGTTGCTGAAGCGGCTGTGTCAGAGCGACGCTGGGCTTGGAAGGCATCGCTGTGGAATCGCTTCCCGCTTTTAGGTCACACTGAGTTCCTTTTTTCTTCCTTTCTGTCTGCAGGTTGCTGAACTTTCCCAGCAGCTGGACAGGGAATCTAAAAAATGCATGCAGCTGGAAGCCCAAAATCAAGATTTACAAAAAGAGCTGTCCACCCTGCGTGGGACTTGTGAACAACTGGAGGTGGACAAATGCCAGCTGCAAGAAGAGCTGTCCACTCTGGGTGGGAAGTATGAAAAACTGGAGGTGGACAAATGCCAGCTGCAAGAAGAGCTGTCAAAACTCCAGCATCACTTGGAGAATAACATGGTAGATCACTCCCAGCTAGAACAATGTAAAAGAGAGGTGGAAGAACGAGCACACAAGGAAATAACACAAAAGCTACAAGAAATCAATGAGTTTTTGCAAGTAAGTGAATTTCTCACCGGTGTCCACGGGCGCTCCGTAAACTTCTGTTGTGGCCATGATTTCTGGTATTTTCCTTCCCTCCTGCATTCTGTGTGTTAGTGCTGCACTTCTGTCTGTGCTGGAGGCAGTGGGAGAAGGGCAGATGGTTGGGCAGCAGTGCTGGGTGTGTGATGTGCCGGCAGGTGCCTGAATCCAAAGCCTGCCCAAAGCACATTCCCAGTTGGCAGTGCCTGGGGGGGATCTCTGTCCCCTGCTCTGGTTCTGGCTGCTCATCCTCCAATGGCTTTGGCAACTTGCAGCTGTCATGGCCAGACATTGGGGTGCTGCTTTGTCCTTGTAGGGGGGAAAGTGCTCAGAAAAGGAGTCTCTGAAATGACAGGGGTGGGATGAGGGGGGT
>NW_020960414.1:0-1473 GCF_003031625.1 Empidonax traillii | reverse complement strand
AGGTACCACAGACATGGTATTTGTTCTCAGACAACTGCAAGAGAAGTGTCGGGAACAGAACAAAGGACTCTATGTTACCTTTGTTGATCTCACCAAGGCTTTCGATACTGTGAGCAGAAAAGGTCTGTGGCAGATTTTGGAACATTTAGGATGTCCTCCCAAATTCCTCAGAATGATCATCTCGCTTCATGAGGACCAGCGTGGTCAAGTCAGATATGGCGATGCACTTTCTGAGCCCTTTCCAATAGCCAGTGGTGTGAATCAAGGCTGCGTTCTCGCACCAACTCTATTCACAATCTTCTTCAGCAGGATGCTCCAAAGGGCCACGGCAGACTTGGATGAAGATAATGGTATCTACATCCCATATCGTACTGATGGGAGCCTCTTTAACCTAAGGCAACCAAAGACCCACACTAAAACCTTAAACCATCTTGTCCATGAGCTGCTTTACGCTGATGATGCCGCCCTCGTGGCCCACACAGAAGCAGCTCTGCAGCGTTTAACATCCTGCTTCGCAGAGGCTGCTGAGCTTTTTGGTCTGGAAGTCAGCTTGAAGAAGACAGAAGTTTTCTACCAACCAGCACCTCAGGAAGTCTCCCATCATCCCCCATCACCATTGGTGAATCAGAGCTCAAATCAGTCCAGCAATTTAATTATCTGGGAAGCATCATCTCCTCGGACGGTAAGGTTGATGCAGAAATAGACAACAGGTTAGCAAAGGCATACAGAGCTTTTGGTAAACTACATAAAAGAGTTTGGAGAAATAAACACCTGAAGAAAAGTACAAAGATCAGCATTTACAGAGCCATTGTACTGTCTACTCTTTTATAAGGGTCTGAATCCTGGGTCATTTACCGGCACCACTTGCGTCTCTTAGAACGCTTCCATCAGCGCTGCCTCCGTACAATCCTCAACATCCACTGGACTGACTATGTGACCAACACGTCTGTCCTTGAACAGGCAGCAGTCACGAGCATTGAGGCCCTGCTGCTGAGAACACAGCTGTTCTGGGCAGGGCACGTCTCCAGGATGCAGGACTGCTGCCACCCTAAGATCGTGCTCTGTGGGGAACTTGCCACTGGCTGCAGTGAGAGAGGAGCCCCGAATAGGAGATACAAGGACTGCCTGAAACAATCCCTCAGCCTTGGCCATATTGATCACCACCACTGGTCTACCCTGGCCTCCAGTTGGGAGGCCTGGAGACACACCATCTATAACACTGCTGCTGCTCCTGAGAACACACGCAGGATCACTCTCGAGGAGAAAAGACAACGCAGAAAGAATCACATCTTGTCGATATCACCTGGGGAGTATTTCTGCAGTACCTTCTGCAACCGGACTCGTCTATCTCGCATTGGCCTTTTTAACCATCAGCGTCTTGTAGCAAGTGTGGGTAGAGCCCTTCTCAAATCTTTGTTCACGAAGTCCAGCGTTGATGATGGTTTTCACAACTAAAGCTCGGTTGTTATCTCT
>NW_020960413.1:7575-8748 GCF_003031625.1 Empidonax traillii | reverse complement strand
AACTGTATAATTTACCCTGTTTTCATCTATGCCTTTGAGCAAGTTTGTCCAGTGCGAGTTGGCTCACTCCCAGTGTTGAATAAATAAATACCTTTGCTGCTTAAAGATCAAAAAAAGCCTCTGAGCAGTTCCCATTCTGAGGTTTTTTGGCATCAGCCCCATCCCTGGAAGTGTTCAAGGCCAGATTGGATGGGTCTCAAAACAACCTGGTGCAGTGTCAGGGGGCTGGAACTAGTTGGTCTTTAAGGTCCCTTCCATCCCAAAACATTCTGTGTTTTTGTGACTGGTGGGGGATGTGGTGGTTGGAGCCACCCAGGGCACAGAGACTCCAAAATGATGGAATTTTCCTTTCTGAGTGAAGGAAGGAGAGGGCAGCAGAACTGACACCTGGGACTTTGGCCAAGGGCACCCTGGCCTTTCTGGAGAACAGGGTGGCCAGCAGGACCAGGACAGGGATTGTCCCTCTGTGCTGGGCACTTGGGAGACCCCACCTCGAGTGCTGTGCCCAGGTCTGGCCCCTGAGTGCAAAAAGGCCCTGGAGGGGCTGGAGCGTGTCCAGAGAAGGGAACGGAGCTGGGGAAGGGCCTGGAAAACATGTCTGATGAGGAGCAGCTGAGGGAACTGGGGTTATTGAGTCTGCAGAAGAGGAGGCTCAGAGCGCACCTCTCTACAATGTGCATTGCTCTCTACAATGATCCAAAGCAAGATTTTAGTGAGGTTTGGGTTGGTCTCTTCTACCAAGCTTGTAGTGAAAGGAAGAAGAAATGGCCTTAAGTTGCCTTGGGTAAAGTTCAGATTAGATACTAAAAAGAATTTCTTCAACTGAAGGGGTTCTCAGGCGGTGGAACAAGTAGCCCAGGGAGGTGGTGGAGTCTCTGGAAATGTTCAGGTGGCATCTGCATATGGCACTTTGGGATATGGTTTAGGGGTGGTTATGCTGCTAGTGTTGCTGGTTTACATTTGGACCACAGGATCTTGAAGGAATCTTCCAACATTGATGATTCTGTGATTCTGTGACCTGTCATCACAGTTTCCACATTTGTGCTCTAACAAGATCATTTCTCAGTTCATTTCCTCAGTGGGACTCATTAAAACTACAAGAAACTTTACAGTTTGAATCTCACTTTGGTTTCTCAAGAGGTTCCTGCAACTCTCCTCAGGGTCTGATGTTCA
>NW_020960413.1:0-1042 GCF_003031625.1 Empidonax traillii | reverse complement strand
GTCACCTGCAATCATCATTTCTTTCTTGTCCCAGATACATTAGGTGTCCCTGACATACTAAACCACTTGTTGTGGGATTTCGCCCCAGTGTCTGAAATCTCCTGTAGTGCCACCAGGACACACATGCCCTTTGTTTTCAGCAGTTGCTTTGTAGATCAGTCTTCAGGTATTTGGGTACATTTATCTACAGATCTCCAGCTCTGTGCCTGTATGTGCACACGGGAATTGATTCAAATACCCTCCAGCAAGCACAGTATGAATATTGCCATCTCAGATTTGTAATTAAATCACTGCTGTAATTGTAGGAAATCACAGAAGGGTTCAGGTTGGAAAGCACCACTGGAAGACACCTTGTGCAACCTCCCTGCTCAGCTAGGATCCCCTACAGCCCTGTACTCCACCCCCTCTCTGGGCAATCTGTTCCAGTGCATGAACTCCACAGAGTTGTCACCCCTGGACTCAGCTGCTCAGCTGCTGTGGCCACAGCTGGGCTGGTGTGTCCGGGTGTGGGGCTCCCTGTTCTGCAGGAATGAGGAGGAATCAGAGAGAATCTGCAGGAGATCTGCCAGGATGGGTTGGAGCTTGAGGGGAGAAGCTGAGGGACATGGGCTACTGCACCTTTGAAATGGGGTGCACAGGGCTCATCCTGCAGCTATCTGGAGGAGGGTTTCAGAGAGAACAGAGCTTTTCTTGGGAGTGGGAAGAGAAGGAAACCTCTAAAAAGTGCAGCTTATAAGGATCAGAACTGAGGTGAGGAAAAAGAAAGCCCGTACAAAACATAGGAGTGTGGTGCAAGAGGTCACCCAGAGGGAGTCTGGATCATCCCATGGCTTTGTGTTCCAGGGCAGCAGCCAGAGCTGGGGGACAGCAGAGCCATCAGGGAGGGCCCAGAAATGCTGCTGGCAGGGGGGTGGCAAAGCAGGAGGGCTGTGTGCAGCCTGCAAGGCCAGAGGAGCAGCAGGGCCAGGGGAGCACAGCCTGCAGCACAGATGGCCAAGGGCTCTGGCAGGGCTGCAAGGCCCAAAGGCACCCAGGCCTTTGT
>NW_020960412.1:7234-8748 GCF_003031625.1 Empidonax traillii | reverse complement strand
CCCCCCCGTGCCCCTCAGTCCCTCTCGAGCCGCTTCACGGCGGGGTTGGGGTACTCGGGGTTCTCGATGGCGCCGGGCCCGAACTTGAGCTCGAGGAAGGCGCGGGCGTTGTTGGGCGCCATGGCCGTGAAGCCGGCGAAGGCCACGGGCACGAGGGGCCGCAGGAAGCTCTCGGGGAACTCCACGTCCTGCGGGTGGCCCAGCCACGTGTCCTTGGTCATCACCCCGCCGCGGGCGTAGAAGGGCCACAGGTCCACGTGCAGGCGGTTGCTGCGGCTGTAGTGCACGCGGTAGAACTCGCCCTCGGCCGCCTTCTCCCACACGAAGCCCTCGGCGTCCTCCACCGGCCGCCCCTCGGCCGCCACGGCCGCCAGCCAGCGGCACTTGCCGGCGTCCTCGCGGTAGATGCCCAGGTCCACGTCGTAGTCCCAGGGGATGATGTCCCCGAGGCGGGCGGCGCCCAGCAGGGACCCCCCCTCCAGCCAGTACCGCACGCCGGCCGCCTCCAGCTCGCGGGCCACGTGCCGGGCGGTCTCGCGCAGCGCCCGCAGGCAGCAGGGCGGGGTCCAGCGCCCGGCCAGCAGGTACTGCGGCGTGCGGGCGTGCACGGTGCCGAAGCAGCGCGGCGTGTCCTTGGCGCAGCCGTGCCAGCGCTCCCGCCCGTCCGCCAGCACCTCCAGCTTCACCCCCACGTCGCGCAGCAGCCGCCGCCGCCGCGCCTCCGCCAGGCCCTCGGCCTTCCAGCGCCCGTGGGGGGACGCCGGGGGGCGGCGGGCGGCCGGGAAGGCGTCGGGCAGCAGGCGCAGCCGCCACCCGCGCAGGGCGGCCTGCAGGGCCAGCGCGGCAGGCACCGGGCGCGCCAGCGGGAAGGGCAGCGCGAACAGGTCGCGGGTGCGCAGCAGGAGCACGGCGGGGGCCCCCTCCAGCGCCAGGCAGTCCCCCGCGGCGCTGCCGTTGCCGTTACCGGCGGGGCCGTAGCGCGCCGTCCACGCCCGCAGGTCCACGCTCAGCGCCAGGCAGCGCGGCGCCCGCGGGCCCACCGGCGCCGCCACCACGCGGGCGCCGCCGCCGTCCCCGTCCTCCAGCGCGTCCCTCATGCGCTCCAGCAGCCCCGGCGCGGCGCGGGCGCCGTCGGGCACCAGCGCCACGTGCCGCGTGCGCACCGCCAGCTCCGGGCGCGGCGGCGGGGCCCGGTCGGGCCGCGGGCGCAGCGGCAGCAGCGCGGCCCCCGCGGGCAGCGGCACCGGCGGGTACGGCGGCGCCTCGGCCGCCACCAGCACCGGCACGGGCAGCGCCGCGAAGGAGCGGGCCGTGCCCGCCAGGTCGTTGTCGAAGTCCTCGAAGTCCCGCAGCACGACGGTGACGCCGCGGGCGCCGCGCGGGGGCCGGCACGGCGGGGGCGACGCCGCCGAGGGGCGGGAGGGGAGGCCGCGCCGGGCGCAGTAGAGGAGCAGCAGGTTGAGGGCGATGGCCGCGGCCAGGGCGGCCTGGCACGGCGTCACCCGCATGGCCGG
>NW_020960412.1:0-1820 GCF_003031625.1 Empidonax traillii | reverse complement strand
CAGATCCAGAGGTGGGAGATCCTGGAGGGGGGAGGTTTTGAGAGGTTTTTTGGGGGGTTTTTGGGGTTTTTTTTGGGGGGGGGGTCACCCATCCCCACGTTCCAAGCTGGCGCTTCTTCCCACCCTCAGGAACGCCGGGAAGGAGTCGGAGGAGAGGGGGGGCGGGGGGGGGATGGAGCAGGTGCCGTTTCCCCCCGGAGAGGACGAAGACAGCGATGAGGATGAGGATGCTGAGAGCCTTCCCCCCCCCGGGCACCCCCAGCACAGGAAGCAGCGAGTCAAGGCAAGAGGATCCCCCAAAATTTTTTTGGGGGGGGAGGGGTTGGTCCTTCCAATATAAGGAATCCCCCCAGAGCTGAGGTGGGGGGCCCTTAAATCTGGGAGGGGTCCCAGTCCTGGGAGGGGGGGGTCCCTAAAACCAGGAAGGGGTCTCAGTCCTGGGAGGGGCTTCCCTAAACTTGGGCATCCCCCAGAGTCAGGGAGGGGAAGTTTCCCTAAATCTGGGAGGGGTCCCAGTCCAGGGGGGTTCCCCTAAACCTGAACATCCCCCAGCCCTGGGGGGTTCCCCTAAACCTGGACGTGCCCCGTACCCGAGTTCCCCCAAACCCAGAACGAGCAGCCCTCGCGCCCCTTTCCCCCGTCACCCCCTCCTGGTGCCTTTGGGGGTCCACTCTCCCCCCCTTCCAAACCAAGCCCCCCTCCCCGTGCTCCTCCCTCCCCCCAGCTCAGCCCCAAGCCCCTCCTGCCCGAGGTGGAGGATGAGGACGATGACGAAGACTCGGAGGACGCCCTGGGCGAGTTCGACTTCCTGGGCTCGGGGGAGAACGGGGCCAGCCGGCGGCCCGGGGAGTGCCTGGAGCTGGGTGAGCAGGACGTGGGGAGGGTCTGGGGGGGTCTCCCCGTGCCCCTCTCCCCCCCGGGCTGGGTGACACCCCCCTGTCCCCACAGAGAGTCGCCGGGGGCGGCTGCGGGGGGTGCTGGACCTGCCGGACGGGGACGGGCTCCCGCCACGCCCCGCGGGGCCACCGCGGCCACACGAAGGTAGGGCCTTTGGGGGGGTGTCCCTGTGTGTCCCCAGTGTCACCTGAGGGGGTCCTTGGACCCTGGGACCACCCCCCAGCTGCTCTTCCCGCAGGCTCTCTGGGCATCTCCTCGGACGTGTTCATCATGGACAGCATCGGCGTCAGCCTGGGGGACCTGGCGGACCTGACGGTCACCAACGACAACGAGAGCTGTGACGTGAGTCACTCGTGTCCCCTCGGGGTCCCCTGGGCCAGCCCTGAGTGTCCCCTGGGCTCTGCTGTCCCTTTGGTGTCCCCTGAAGGGTCCTGAGTGTTCCCCGGGCTCTGCTGTCCCCTCGGGGTCCCCTGACCAGCCCTGACTGTCCCCTCGGCTCCACTGTCCCCATATTGTCCCCAAATCCACCTCCAGTGTCCCCTCGGCTCCGCTGTCCCCATACTGTCCCCAAATCCACCTCCAGTGTCCCCTCAACTCCACTGTCCCCATATTGTCCCCAGACCCATCTCCAGTGTCCCCTTGGTTCCACTGTCCCCATATTGTCCCCAGACCCATCTCCAGTGTCCCCTCGGCTCCGCTGTCCCCATACTGTCCCCTGAGCCATCCTCAGTGTTCTCTCACCTCCGCTGTCCCCATAGTGTCCCCCAGACTCATTTCCAACATCCCCTCAACTCTGCTGTCCCTACATTGTCCCCAGATCTACTCCACCGTCCCCCTATTGTCCCCAGACCCCTCCCAACTCCCCTCAGCTCCGCCACCCTCTCACCCCTCCACGACCACCCTCCCATCCCCTCTCCCCACCC
>NW_020960411.1:7519-8751 GCF_003031625.1 Empidonax traillii | reverse complement strand
GCCGTCGGAAAAGCGACAACCGGATGGTGCACAGAAACTTCTGTGACAACGGCAAGAAGCCCAAGCCGATCCGGCGGCGCTGCAACCTCCAGGAGTGCTCCCAGCCCACGTAAGTCCTCCCCGCCTGGCCCGAGGTGCTCCGTGGGAGTGGTCCCGGTACAAATCCCGGCTCTGACGCCTCCTCCGTGTCCGTCTTCCCTTCCTGGCAGCTGGGTGGCCGAGGAGTGGGGCGCCTGCAGCCGCTCCTGCGGGAAGCTGGGGGTGCAGGCGCGGGCGGTGCAGTGTGTGCAGCGCCTGCAGGACGGCACCAACCGCACCCTGCACACCAAGTACTGCCCCGGGCAGCGCCCCGAGACCCGCCGGCCCTGCGCCCGCCTGCCCTGCCCCGCACAGTGGAGGACGGGAGCCTGGTCCGAGGTGAGCCGGGGTGGGGCTCTGGAGGGGGATGGAGGTGGTGGGAAGCGCCCAGGAGAAGGGGGTATGGGAGCTGAATGTGAAGTACCCCCAACTGGGGTCATGGAGCAGAATCCTAGAATGGTTTGGGTTGAAAAGGGGCTTTAAAGGTTGTTTAGTCCAACCCTCCTGCCGTGGGCAGGGACACCTTGCTTTAGAACAGGTTGGTCCAAGCCCTGTCCAACCTGGCCTTGGACGCTGCCAGAGATGGAGATGAGGGCACAAGAGCCAGCGATGTTTTCAGTGGTTCACTCCTAAAATTAGAGAGGGGAGAACATCCCTGTGCAACGCCGTGGAAAGTGTGGGGGTTTGCTGGAGGCAGGGAGGGAGACCCCTTATTAGAAAGCAATATCCACCCGAGCAGCTGTTATCTGCAGATAGTTCAGATGCCCCCTAGGGCGCTGCCGGGGTGTGGGGCCTCCCCCCACCCCATCGCTGACCGCGTGTCCGTCTGTCTGTCTGGGCGCAGTGCTCGGCCACCTGCGGGGAGGGTGTCCAGCAGCGGCAGGTGGTGTGCAAGGGCGGCGAGAGCGGCGGGCGCTGCGAGGGGGACAAGCCAGAGGCCATCCAGGGCTGCCACCTGGCCCTCTGCCCAGGTGAGAGGAAAGGAGAGGGGGGAGGCAGCTGGAGGTGGCGCTTGGGATGGGGCACGCGCTGGTGGGGGTCAACCTTTGTGCGCGTCTCCAGCCCGCTGTGGCTTCAGGAGGTGCCGGCAGGGGAGGTCAGGTTGAGCATCTGCTGATGTTCAGAGAAGGGGTTAAACACCAGCCAAAATAATT
>NW_020960411.1:0-1556 GCF_003031625.1 Empidonax traillii | reverse complement strand
TGGTTTTTTTATTTGGGTCTCTTATTCTGTGATCTGATAGAGATTTATTATTTCTCTTTGGCATTCTTGTGTCTCTGCGCTCGGAAATTGGACATCAGCTAGCTAAAAAGTTACCAGAGGACTGACAAGTGAACAAATGCCCAACACAAATTTGGATTCCATAGGTCCCTGATGTATAAAAATCTGCACACCCCATGCTGCATAGGTACAGCCTGTAATTTTCCTGGTTCTGCTTCCATGACTGACCACATCTGATTGGTGGACTTCACTGCAGGAAATTTTGGAAGCCTAGTTTGGTCCTTGCTGCTTCTTCCTCCCGCTTGTAACAATACTCACGTTGTTTTCTTTACTTCCTTTATTATATCACACATACGTCAACTTAATCCCGGTGCAAAAAGATTAGTTCTAAAAATGAAAACTCCAATTTAACTTTGCTGATAATCCCAGAGGGATGACCGTAGGTCTTAATCCTCCTTCAAGGAAGGAGGATGAGAACATTTATTATGTGCACCCAGAAGTGTCAGGAAAGCAATTGCTTGGTCAAACAAATGATTATCTCAGTTCCAGTTCAATAAAACAGTTCAAGAGGTGCTTAGTTTGGATTCAGTGGAAATTAGGAACATGCTTAGAGTCTGGAATGGTTTTCCTTTAGTAAGATCACCAAAGACAAGTTTTTTCCCCCTAAATTTTTTTGAAGTAATTTCCTATTCTGAGTTTTTCCTTTCTCTTTGAGTGCATTCTACGGCCATGAAGTTAAATATTTACATAGGTACATAAATATGGTTGGACCCGATGATCTTAAAGGTCTTTTCCAACCTAAATGACTCTGTGATTCAGAGTATTTTGTGAAATCAAGGTGAGCTGCTGAAGCAATCTTGGAAAATGCTCCACCAGCGATTGTATTTTTAATTTTTTAAATTTTTTTTTTAATATGGCTGATCCGGTTGGGCCTATAAGAGACAAACTGCCAAGCCAGTGCTCCAAGAGGTCTGTGCTCTCAGCCAAAGCCTTTTAAAGTCAGTGGAGACATACCTGGTTGGTGTCAGTGGTTATAAAATTGAAAGTCTCCCTGGTCTATATTGGGAAGGGCAATTCATGATTGATTGTGCTCAGCTGTCCCTTGTTATGTGAAAATGCAGCCCTGCCAAGCAGTGATGGCTTTCTCTAAGGCTTGTCCTGATCTGTATGTAAATTAACTATTTATGTTTGACTTGCATCAGTTTTAGGAGAACATGGGAATTTACGTTGTATCAATAAATAGGCAGAGAGGGAGACAAATTGACCACCGATCTGAAATTGCTGATTATTGAATTGCTTTTCTTAAAAGCTGGAGCAAATTCCAGCTCTGAAAGTCCACGTGGAGGCTTTAGATTTGGATCATGTTAGCAGATTAGCCTTGAAAAAAGGGACCAAACAAGGCTCTGTGTGAAAAAAGCAGAGGTTTCTCCCCCTTCCCCTGGGGCCCCCCCCAACCAGAAGACAGTAAGGAAAAAAATGTATTAGAAAATATGTAAGTCAGAATTGTAGCTGCAATAGGTTTATATTCTCCCCTAGCC
>NW_020960410.1:6623-8751 GCF_003031625.1 Empidonax traillii | reverse complement strand
GGGTCTCTGACCCTTGGGGGGGGACGAAGGGGGACAAAGGGGGTGGCTTGGGGGTTCCTGTGGGGTCTGGGGGGAGGGTTGGCTCTGTGGGGACCCCTGGGGTCAGTCTGGGGGTCCCAAGTCCTTGGGGGGTCCCAGGGCTCAGCCCCGGGCTCTGGGGCTCCGTAGGGGTCCCTGGGGTCAGTCTGGGGGTCCTCGTCACTATAGAGGTCCCCATAGGGGTCCCAGGGCCTGGTTTGGGTGTCTCTGGACTCGATCTGGGGGTCCCCAAGTCTATGGGAATCCCTGGATTCAATCTGGGGGTCCCCAAGTCTATAGGGGTCCCTGGGGTCAATCTGGAAGTCCCCAAGTCTATGGGAATCCCTGGACTCAGTCTGGGGGTCCCCAAGTCTATAGGGGTCCCTGGGACGAGTATGGGGGTCCCCAAGTCTATAGGGGTCCCCGGGGTCAGACTGGAGGTCCCTATCCCTATAGGGGTCCCTGGGGTCAGTATGGGGGTCCCCATCCCCATAGGGGTCCCTGGGGTCAGACTGGAGGTCCCTATCCCTATAGGGGTCCCTGGAATCAGTATGGGGGTCCCAGGTCCTATGGGAGTCCCTGGGCTCAATTTGGGGGTCCCCATCCCCATAGGGGTCCCTGGGGTCAATCTGGGGGTCCCCAAGCCTATAGGGGTCCCTGGGGTCAATCTGGGGGTCCCCAAGTCTATAGGGGTCCCTGGGGTCAGTCTGGAGGTCCCTATCCCTATAGGGGTCCCTGGGGTCACTATGGGGGTCCCCATCCCCATAGGGGTCCCTGGGGTCAATCTGGGGGTCCCCATCCCCATAGGGGTCCACATCAAGGTCCCCATAGGGGTCCCAGGGCCGGGTTTGGGGGTCTCTGCCCCTCCGGAGGCTCCCGGGCTCGGGGTCCCCCTCCCTGTAGGGGTGGGAGGGGGGCGGGGCAGGGTCCCAGGGCCCCCCCTCAGGGTCCTCATCCTCGTAGGGGTCCATATAGGGGTCCCCATAAATGTCGGGGTCCCAGGGCTCTGTGCCGGGGTCTTCACCCCTATAAGGGGGGGAGGGTCCCCCATAGGGACCCCCATAAGTGTCGTGGTCCCCCAGGTCTGCGTAGGGGTCCCCGTAAGGGCCGGGGTCCTCCTCCTCCTCGTAGTGGGGGGCTGGGGGGTCGTCACCGTACGCGGGGGGAGCCGGAGGGGAGCGGGGCGAGTCCTCGTGGGGATCCTGAGGCAAATCCTCCCGGGAACGGCCGTGGGAGTCCTGGGGCGAGCCCCGATCGCTGTCCTGGTGCAAATCCTCCTGGGAATCCTCCTGGGAATCCTGGTGGGAATCCTGGGGCCAGGGAGGTCGCGAGCCCCGCCCGCTGTCCCGGTGCAAATCCTCGAGGAAACCCTCGTGGGAATTCCCGAGGAGATCCCGGTGCTGCCCCCGGTGCCGGTCGGGTCCCGAATCCTGAGGCGCGTCCCGGTGCGAGCCCCCACGCGAGCCCCCGTGCCACGCTGGCCGCGGCTCCCGCCACCTCCGGCGGGGGGAATCCTCATGGGAATCCTCGTGGGAATCCTCGTGGGAATCCTCGCGCAAACCCGTCTGCCGGCCCGGTCCCGGATCCTCCCGGTGCGAATCCCCCTGCGGGTCCCCGCGCGGTCGCAGCTCCCGCCGCCTCCCCGTGGGCAAATCCTCGCGGGAATCGTCCTGGCGCGGATCCCGGAGCGCAAATCCCTCGCGGAGCAAATCCCGGCGCGGTTCCCTCTGCCAGCCCGGGCTCCGCGGATCGTCCCCTCCGCCACCTCCTCCTCCTCCTCCTCCTGCCGCCACCTCCCGTCGCCCGTCCCGGGCTCTCCATCCCCGCCGGGAGCCCTCGGGCAGCCCGCGTGGGTGCGGGGGAGTCCCGGGTGGGGTGCGGGGCCCCCCGCGCTGGGGGTGTCGCCGCCGGCAGGTGACCCCGTCGGGCTGCAGGACGAAGCCGCGGTGACAGTGGCAGGTGAAGCCGCCGTGGTGGTTGAGGCACATGTGGTGGCACACGGCGGCCGTGCGACACTCGTCCCTGTCCCCGCAGCCGCCCGCGGCCACCGGCCCGAAGCCGAGGGGACACGGGGGGGGCGTGGGGGGGACACCCGCGCGCGCCCCCCCCC
>NW_020960410.1:0-1686 GCF_003031625.1 Empidonax traillii | reverse complement strand
CCCCTTTTTGGGGGGTCATTCCCATTTTTGGGGGGGTCGTACCTGTGTGTTGGCGGCCGCCTGGCGCAGGGTGGGCAAGGGGAGGGGCAGGGGCTCCCCCTCCCCAGGGTCCTCCAGCAGGTAAATGGGGCAGCGGAGCCCGGAACGGCGCAGGCGGAACTGGGGACGGGGACAGGGGACAACGGTGACACCGGGGACACCCCCGGGGACACCAGAGACATGGGACAACAGTGACGTTGGGGACAACAGTGACACCAGGGACACCCCCAGGGACACCCCAAGTGACAACAGGGACACCCCAGTGACACCTGGGACACCCCCAGGGACAGCAGGGACACAGGTGACACTGGGGACACCTTCAGGGACACCGGGGAACACAGGACAACGGTGACACCACGGATAATGGTGACACCAGGGACACCCTCAGGGACACCAGGGGACACCCCCAGTAACACCAGGGACACCAGAGACACGGGACAACAGTGACAATAGGGACACAGGTGACACTGGGGACACCCCCCGTGGCACCAGGGACATGGGACACAGGTGACACCAGGGACACCAGAGACACAGGACACCCCCAGTGACACCAGGGACACCAGAGACACGGGACAACAGTGACACCAGTGACACCACTGATGGGGGGACACGCGGTGACACCGGTGGCATCAGCAACACCAGCCCCTCCCAGTTCTCCCAGTTCTCCCAGTGTCCCCAGCGCCACCTTCTGCTCGCGGTACCGCCCGTCCCGCAGGCTGCTCCCCAAATCCGCCGCCGATTTCCGCTCCACCACCACGTCCAGGAGCAGCTCCCGCGGGGCGCGGCCTGGGGGGCGTGGACACGTCAGGTCCCGCCCACCGCCCGCGCCCCAGAGCTCTGATTGGGTCATGGAAACAACCCCTGGCCACGCCCACCCCCAAGGGACACGCCCCTGGCCTGTCCATCATCCTGATCCTGCCCTCAGCCCCACCCATCAACCTGCAGCCCCACCCACCCCTTGATCTTGGCCCCACCCACACACCACACCCAGTCCCGCATGGGAGGAGCCTGGACGTGGCCACGCCCACACAGGACACACCCAGCCCTGCTATTGTTTGTTGTGCTTTGGGGGTGTGGGCGGCACCTGCTCCAACCCCACCCTCACTGGGCTCCACCCCCTCCTCATCTTTGCTGCTACCACGCCCCTCACTTGGCCCCACCCATCACCGTTAGCCCCTCCCTTTTTCTTTGGCCACACCCACCAGTAGGCAGGTCCTTCCCAAAGCTCCATCCTTTTCTTTTTGGCCACACCCACCCATGGGCAGGTCCTTTTTCAAGGTCCTACCTTCTTCCTCTTGGCCACACCCACCAGTGGGCAGGTCCTTCCAAAGTGCCCACCCCCTTCCCTCTGGCCACACCCACCTGTGGGCGGGGCCTTCTCCCGGGCCACCCAAAGGAAGTCCCCGACGTGGAGGCGCCGCAGCAGCACCGGGACCCCCCGAGCCCTGAGCAGGGCAGGGACCCCCCCTCGGGGCCTGGGGGGGACAGGGACATGTCATGAGGGGGGTCACGTCACGGGGCGGGGACAGGGACATGTCACGCGGTAAATGGCACTGGGGGGGACACGGCATGGGAGGGGGACATGGAAGGTGACAGGGACGTGGGGGGACATGGAGGGTGGCACAGGAACATGGGGGGTGACAAGGA
>NW_020960409.1:7194-8754 GCF_003031625.1 Empidonax traillii | reverse complement strand
TGTGCCACACAAGCAATGGGGCACTCCTTCTTAAAGGCTGGGCCTGTCACCTGGAAGAGGTGGTTTCCGCAGCAGCAGGCAAAGCACTTGAAGATTAACCCCTGCCCAGGGGCACTCCCAATGGGACCACAGGGAATTTTGCCATGGACATCCACTGTGGGCAGAAACACACCTTTGAAGATAAAAAGCAGAGTCCTCCATGGGGCTTTGTTGGTCCCAGGTCCAATATCCTCCCAAAGTCACCTGCTGTTGTTTTACAGGCTATAAGTGGAAGAAAATGTCAAGTGGCAGGAGCCGCAGTACAGCTCAGAGGAGACTGACAAAACAGCCTGTGGAAGGGGAAACTCCCAGCCCTGCACCACAGAAGGGACAAGGGGAGACCTGGGGATAGGGGGAGTTAGTGAAGCCCCCTCAGCATCCCAGCAGAAGGGGATGTCACTGGGTACCAGTGAGCAGAGACTCCCCCACTCCCTCCCACCTGTGCCAGCTCCCTGTCTACTTCCCTTCCTTCCCCACAGCGTGGAGCTGCACTGCCTCTTTTTAGGCATCTTTGCAGCTCTGGATGCAGCTCCCCTGGGCTGTACCCCAGCTCTCAGCAGTGTGAATGGGATCTGCAGAAACCAGAGGCATCTGATCTCTCCAGATAGCCAGAAAGCACAGTTCAGAGTCTGCGCTGGTTGCTTCTCCAGCTGAAGGAAGGCAGGTGACATGAGATGTGCCATAAAACTCATCTGTGTGGTGCTACCCCAGCAGTGCCCTCAGTGCACACTCAGACAGTCAGAGGGAGTCTAGGCAGCAAGATCAGGACTTTGGGGCATAGGATTCGTGGGGAAGGGGGAGGTGGTGGTCTGCTATTGGGAACCCTAAAGCTGGATTTACTGTATCATCAAATCACAGTACACAAGAGGTCTGAAGAACTGGGAAGTTCCCAATCCCTGTTGGGAAGATGGATATGTTGTCAGCCCAGTGAACAAATTGCAGCCAAACCCCTGCTAAAGCAGAGTTGCTCATGAACTGTATTTGCACTTCAAAACTGCTAGCACCTTTGCAATGTTTTTCCATTAAAACTCTTCAGTTAAGCTCTGATTGTATCATTCTAAAATAAATCTTGGAGTTCAGGGTTGTTTAATATCAAAGGTTGGATTCAGATCCAAGCTGCGGGGGGCAGGTCTGCTTGGGCAGGGACTTGCCAGAGATGCTGATTTTGGTGCAACCCCAGCTGAAGGGGTCAGAGCAGCATTCATGCCCTTGCCCAAATGTTGCTTCTCCATGTCACACCCCTGTGTTTAGATGGCCACCAGTCCAGACTTCTCCAGAGGAGGCCTGGCAAGGTTCTGTGGAGATCCCGTGCCCTTCCCACTGGGACTTCATCAGCAGCCAAGGGGGCTCCTTCTGCTGCCAAGAGCAGACACAGCAGGGGAGTGTTTGCTCCTTTCATGAGCCATTCCTAAAGTTCACATCCAGCTGTCTCAGACACTTTAGGGAATGGATTCCTTTCAACCTGGGGCAGGTTGGCCGAGCTGGGGGAGGCCCCAGGGCACGTGGCAGTGTGTCATGGGG
>NW_020960409.1:0-1200 GCF_003031625.1 Empidonax traillii | reverse complement strand
TGGGATCCCTCCCACTGGAGACAATCTTTCATGAACCTCTGTAGACTCATAGTCCATCCCATAGGCAACAATTCTTCACAAAACTGCTTCCACGTGGGTCACTTTTCCAAGGGGGTGCCGTCTTTCAGGAACGAGCTGCTCCAGTCTGGGTCCTCCACAGTGCCACAAGTCCTGCCAGTGCCCTGCTCCAGCATGGGCCCCCTCCCCGGGGCCACAGCCTCCTTTGGCACCCACCCTCTCTGTTGTGTGCTCCTCCAAGGACTTCAGGTGCATCCCTGCACCCCATGGTGCTCCTCCATGGGCTGCAGGGGCACAGCTGCTTCACCAGGGGCTGCACCAGGGGCTGCAGGGAAACTTCAGCCCTGACACCTGGAGCACCTCCTCCCCCTCCTTGTGCACTGACCTTGGTGTCTACATTCTTGTTCCCATCTTCTCACTCCGCTCTCCCCTGGCTGGAATTTTCATCTGCGCAATAACTTTCTTTCCCTGCCTAAATATGTTATCATATCAGTATTACTATCATTACTGGTTGGTTCAGCTGTAGGTCGGTCCTGGAACCAGCTGGCATTGGCTCTGCCAAACAAGTGGAAACTTTTAGCAGTTTCTAACAGAGGCCCCCCCCATAGTCTCCCCGCTACCAAGACCTGGCCACAGAAACCCAGTACAGCTCCCAATTTAGATTTTTTCAAGGAGAAAGGTATCTCCAATCAGAAGCAAGTAAGCAGCCTGTGGCCAGGGCTTGAGTCCCACAGGGGTCTTGTGGTGCTCAAGCTGAGTCTTCTGGCCCGTAAGCTTTTGAGGCCAGCACAATGAGGGGGGAAGGGAAGCATTCCTCCTGGGAAACTGGGCAACCTCCTCACTTTGGCAGCTCTCAAACTCTCCCTCATTCCCTCTCCAGGTGCCGGACATCGTGAGGTACATCCACCAGAGCCTTACGTTCCACGTGTCTCCAGCTGCCAGCCTCCAAAATAACATTCTCAGGCTGGTTGATGCACACCCTCGGGATGTGGTCTTTTCTCTCCTGCGCTGTGCCCCAGCATGTGACAGGTACAGGGACCAGCTGCCCTGCTGGCTCAGGGCTCACAACCCTTTAGAACCCATCACCCCAGACAGCCTATCCCACCTGGTGTGAGAGACAGATGGAGAGTTCCAGGACCCTCTGGCCCCTCCATTTCCCAGCCCTGGCATGTCAGCCCCTCA
>NW_020960408.1:9876-14804 GCF_003031625.1 Empidonax traillii | reverse complement strand
AACAGCTCCAGTGGGAGCTGTGGGGCTTGGCAGCACGTAAGGGGGGCCAGATCCTTAACCCTGCATTCCCCTCTCGGGGAGGGTCCTTCTCCACACCCCCATCCCCACCCCGAGGAGAGCAGACATGCAGGGGGAGTTAGTGTGTTATGGGGGGCTTGGATTCATGGGACGGGTCCATCCTGCCTAAGCCAGCCTGCCTGACCCTGCTGAGAGGTGGGGACACTGAGGCACGGGGATGTGCTGTATCCAGCTGATCCGGGGGCAGCGTCCCCCTCCGGTGAGCCCTCACAGCCCCGAGGGGATGCACGGAGAGGTGGGACCAGGCAGGACGAGTGGAGGGGCAGCTCTTCCTCCCTCCATGCCCGCTGTCCCTACAGCTCATCACCTGCAGGGCTCCACGGCAGCCCAGGCAACGCCGCGCCGCTGCCCACGGGTGTCCTCCCTGCCCACGGTGGGAGGTATCGCCCCAAACCAGCCTGGCAGGCTGAGTTCCACAGCCCCCACGACCCAGCAGTGCCCCCCCAGGCCCCCCAGGCCAGCAGCTGTGCTCACAGAGCTCACACAGACCGACGGTGCCACGCGGGACATCCCTGTTCCATCACGATACGGAGGACGTGCAGGGCATTCCTGCTCTGTCGTGACACATCAGCATGCACTGCCCAGACCATGCAGAGCACCCCTCCTCTAGCCAGAGCTATCAGCATGCAGTATCAGCACCATGCAGGTTATCCCTCCCCTGTCGCGACATGCAGTACGGAGACCACGCGAGACCTCCCTATCCTACCGCGGTGAGTCGGGACGGCACAACACACCCCTGCCTGCCCTATCGCGACAGCGCAGCGCGCGGCACCAGAGAAACAACACGCGGGGATCCTGAGGCCATCCCAGCCCTGCAGGACAAGCCCGTCTCCGCAGCACGCAGCGCGCTCGGGTGGCCTGGGGGTGGCACCTCGCCCCCGCCGGGCACCTGAAAGCCCTACCGGAGGCTTCCCCGGGGCCTCCCGCTGGTCCCTGCCCAGGAGCACCCGCGGACCGGGGTCGGGGGGAGGGGGGTAGTGCCCCTCTTTACCTCGGAAGCAGTACGCATCGTATCTGCTCTGGGCATCGGGGAATCCCGTCTGATTGCGGAAGAGGAAGATGGTTTTGACGCCCGGCAGGGCTCCTCCGCAGCGCTCCCGGGGGGTGACGATGGGGTAGCGGACGCTGCCGTCGGCCAGCCAGCCGGGGCTGCAGGCGTCCAGCCCCGCGTTCCAGGCCGCGTAGAGCTGGCCCGGGCTCGCCAGCTCCGCGCCCAGCGCCCGGCAGCGCTCCGCAGCCTCCTCCAGCGTGAACCTGGCCGGGGCCGTCTCCAAAAAGATCTCCCCTGCGAAGAGAGGAAGGAGACGCGGCGTCAGAGCTGGGGAGGAGGGCAGGGGCTGCGGGAGCCCCCTCGCCTCCTCCGCTCTCCGCACAACCCCAGGAGTTGGCGTGGAGGTGGGGGTTCCGGCGTGTGGAGGCACACCAGGGGCTGGAGGAGCCTGCCTGCGTCCCTGCCTGCGTCCCTGCCTGCATCCCTGCCTCCTGCTTCCCTGCAGACGCACGTGGCACCCACAGTGTAGGCGTGGCCGGAGCTCCCGAGCCACGTGGGATTCCTGCCCTTGCAAACAGAGCTGAGACTTGGAAGCATCCGTGAACCACGAGTGGGACCCCACGGGAAGCAGGTCTGCACCCTGCACAGCACAATCCACGAGCAGGACATCTCCCAAGGGGACCTGCAAGCCCGGTGGGTGCTGTGGTGGGGCTTCACACTGAGGCACCTCATGCCAGCCCCCACGACCACGCCGATGTCCTTGTCCCAGCACATCATGCCCTGCACACAAAGCAACCTGTCCCTTGTCCCTGCCACCCTGCCTGGCATCACCCACACCGACCCCACAACAGCCCCTGCCACCAGTGGGGAGCCCCATCAGGGCCCAAAGGAGGGACCAGCCACCCCCACGGTGGGATCAGCAGCACATGCAAAGAACGATACGAGCACAACCAACCCCAAACCACCCGGCAGCGTTCCCCACGCTCTGCTGCCAAACCAGGGCAGCTCACCATGGGCACACTCCAGCCTGGGCAGTGCCTGCTGCGAGGGAGAGAGCCCCCCTGTCCTGCCAAACCGAACCAGGGTGCTTTGGGAAGCAGCACAGCAAGTCCCCACACCCTGGAGCCAGAGCCCGAAGTTCAGGGCAGCTTTTTCCTCGGGTTCACAACCGGTTACGGGGGCAAGTTAGTGCGGGAGCGAAAGCAGGGGAGGGCAAGAGGGGGCTGGTGGCACCGCAGGCACCTGGGAGGTCCTCAGCGTAGCAGTACACGTCGTACATGTCCTCTGGGTCCACCACCCCGTAGTTCCTGACCCCAGGAAAGCCATTCATGTCTCCGTAACAGGCCTCGCGGGGTGTCTGGATGGGGTACCTGGGGCAGGAGAGCACAGGGACGGGTTGGTGATTCCCAGAGGGGTGATGGGGGGATGTAGGGGGTGCAGTGCCCCCCGGGAGGCTGCGGTGCCCACCTGACGGTCTGGTCGGCGATCCAGCCGGCGTCACACTGCTCGTAGCCGCCCAGGTAGGCGGCGTAGAGCTGCTCGGGGGTGGCAATGCTGGCACCGATCCGGGCACAGGCTTCCTGAGCCTCGGCAAAGGTGTAGGCGTAGCGCCTGGACCCCTCCCGGTAGTGAAACACCACCCCTAGGGGAGCACAAGGGCGTGGGCCAGGGCCTTCGTGGCACCCCCACCCGCACAGGGGGGGGCGTTTGCCGAGCCAGGAGAGGGGCCCAACCCGCCCCAAACCCCTCCTCTCCCCACCTTGGAGTACCTTTGACTTTGACATGCAGGATGTCGTGGCCATCCTCGATGCCGTGCTGCACGTCGCAGCGGTAGATGCCCGAGTCGTTGGACCGCAGCTCGGTGAGCAGGAGGGAGGCGTTGGTGTAGCGCTGGTGGAAGATGGGCAGGGAGGCGCGCAGGCGATAGTCCTCGCTCACCTTCACCCTGTCCCCCCGAGCTACCAGGATCTCCACCTCCCTGCCCTCAGAGATGAAGGTCCACTTGACCCGGGGGGTTCCCAGCACCGCCCGGCGGCCGCCCGTGCCGGCAGTGGGCTGGGGGCCAAGGTAGGTGATGAGGCAGGGGATGGTGATGTCGCCTGCCAGCACGGGGTCGAGGGCTGGCTGGCGTGGGATGGAGACTTGCAGAGCCTTGAGGTCCTCTGGGTGGGAGAAGAGAGGAGCAGTGAGCAGAGCGAGGTTGGGGCCCCCCTGAAGCCCCCACTGCGGGGCACGGACGGGGCGGGGAGTGACGCAGATGCGGCCGGCGATGCCGAGTTACCTGTGCCATCTCCGGGGCCAAACACCTGCGGGACCACCGAGGGGGCAAACACCCAGAGCAGCAGCAGCAGCGGGAGGGCTGGGGCCATGCTCTGCCCTGCGAGGGGGGAGCAAAAACCACCAGCTGTGCTTAGAATCCAAAAAAGCATCAGAAATATCCCATCCCTGCACGAGCGGGAGAGGTCGGGGAGACCCCCCAGCCCATCTGTGCAGGGGTGGGGTGTCGGGGCACAGAGGGAGAGGTCGGGACCTGGACCCTTGGACAGTGGAGAGGAGAGGGAAGAGGAGGAAGGAGACAGCGTGAGTTCCCAGGACTACTGGCTGGGAGCCACTGGGTGCCATCCAGCCCCATCAGCCTTCCCAGGGAGCCGCGTCCTCTGGTGACAGCAGAGCCCAGCCTGGCACCGCCGGCACGGAAGGTGTGAGCCCAAATGCCGAGCAGGAAAGAGGCAGCGAGGGAGGTGAGCGAGCAAGAGGGGCACACACGGGGTGCTTGTGGCGCTCCACGCGTGTCACGGAGCCCACACGTGCGGGTGTGCACACGCGTGTGCGTGCGCTCGTGCACGTGTGTGCCCGAGAGGGAGTGCTTGTGGAGGGGGTTGAGGTCAGCGAGCTGCTGGGTGGGGGGAGGAAAGGGGGGGACAGCACACAAAGCACAGGGCAGAGGGGGAGGGAAGGAGCGGGGTGGCTTCTTTGCCATTCAGCTCACGCCGGAGGCTCCCAGCGCTCAGGCTGGGAACAGCGGGGCTGACCAAAGCAGCCATTATGTCCCAGGCCTCTCTCAGGCTGCCTGGCACAAAGGGCTCTCACCGGAGGGCTGGGGAAGCAGCGCTGAAAGGACAGCTCGGTGGCCAGCACCGCCGTCACCGGGCCCCCAGCCCTCCCCAGGGAGCAGCTCAGGGGATGCCACGGAGGGGCTTTGGCTGCCCACGGCCTCTCGCTGCCCTGCAGAGGGGTGGGTGATGCTGGGGGTGGGGGGAGATTGCCCTGTGTGATGCACGACCCCTGATACCCCCTCATCCCTCTGCAGAGGCGCCTCAGGGGGCTGGGAGCTCCTCAGCCCCCCATGCCAGGATTGCATCACAGCGTTCCCTGGGAACTGAGCACCCTCAGCCTCGGAGCAGCTTTGTGATTTATGAGCTCTTTGTGCTGCATTGATTTCAGCAGCCACAGTAGTGGCTTGGGCAGCTCCGTGGCAGATTGCTGGTTGCCAGGGCCTGCCTGATGGGAGGTTGTGCTGGTCACCTGCATCCCTCTGCAAACTGTGCTCTGGGGAGAGGGTGTGAGTACAGCCCCCAACACTGAGTGCTATGCACTCACACCCTGGCACCAAGGATGTCCAGGCGCCACCCACCACGGACATACAGCCCCTGGCACCATTCACCATGGATGTACAGCCCCTGGCACCACCCACCACGGACATACAGCCCATAGAACCACTCACCATGTAAATACAGCCCCTGGCACCATTCACCATGGATGTACAGCCCCTGGCACCACCCACCACAGACATACAGCCCATGGAACCACTCACCATGTAAATACAGCCCCTGGCACCATTCACCATGGATGTACAGCC
>NW_020960408.1:6059-9466 GCF_003031625.1 Empidonax traillii | reverse complement strand
CCATGTAAATACAGCCCCTGGCACCATTCACCATGGATGTACAGCCCCTGGCACCACCCACCACAGACATACAGCCCATGGAACCACTCACCATGTAAATACAGCCCCTGGCACCATTCACCATGGATGTACAGCCCCTGGCACCATCCACCATGGACATACAGCCCCTGGAACCACCCACTGTGGACATAGAGCCCATGGAACTACACACCAAGGACATACAGCCCCCGGCACCACCCACCATGGACATACAGCCCCTGGCACCATCCATCATGGACATACAGCCCCTGGCACCATCCATCATGGACATACAGCCCCTGGCACCACATACTAAGGATGTCCAATCCCTGGCACCACCTACCATGGACATATAGCCCCTGGCACCACCCACCATGGGTGTACAGCCCTGACACCAAGCACCACGCAAGCACCATGCATGCACAGCCCCTGGCGCCAAGATCTGTGGACTTAAGGCCCCTGGCACCACACATCATGGATGCACATCCCTGGCACCACCCACCATGGACATACAGCCCCTGGAAACACAAACCATGGATGTGCAGACCCTGGAAACACACACCATGGACATACAACCCCTGACACCATCCACCATGGACATACAGCCCTTGGAACCACCCACCATGGACATACAGCCCCTGGAACCACCCACCATGGACATACAGCCCTTGGAACGACCCCCTATGGACATATAGCCCCTGGCACCACACATCCTGAACATCCACCATCATATGCAGACCACAAACCTCCCATTCCCAGCAGGAGCTCAGCAGGGGAAGCTGAAGTTTGATCTCCCAGGGCCCGGCCGGCGGTGCCAGGGCCAAGCCAGGGGCTCTCTCCGCTCCGGACGGGTAATTTGAATGCAGCCCCGGGGCTCTGGAGTGAGGGACAAAACCCTCCTGCCGTGGCCGGGCTCCAGTGCGGGGGTTGGCTGCCACCCCCAGGGCGGCCAAGCGAGGAAGGCTTTTGTCATGGGCACCTTTTCTTCCCACCCCCAAGGCGCCGCGGCGGCGCGGGCAGCAGCCACGAAGCCCCGGGGAGGAAATCCAAGCGATAAAACTCCTCAGGAATGGGGCAGGCTGGGGTGAGCGGGTGTCTGCTCCCTTCCCGTGCCCATCCCTTGGCTGGACCAGCGTGCTGGCACCGGGAATGGGATGTGGAGAGGGTTAAACCTCTTTTCATCCTGCCCATGGGTGATGCCCTGAGGTCCCGGAGTCCCATGATGGTAAGAGACTCTCAACCATCAAATCTGGGGCTTGAGGTTGGATTTTTGGCCTGGTTTTTTTTTTTCTTTCTTCTTTTTTTCCACAGATGGAAAATCTTTTGACCCGCACGTCATGAGGGAAAAGCTGGGAGCAGGACTAGGGAAGGGCAGCCAAAAAGGTTGAAGAGGGGGAATGGCAGATGCTCAATTGTCTCTGAAACCTCAGAGCTCAGGAGATGCCAGAGGGTGTCAGAGACACAGGCATGCACGTGGCAGGGGTGGTTAACCTCCATTTCCTTGGGAAACCACGTGGAAAATGGAGCTGAAGTCTATTTTGGGACAGGAGCGATCTTTCTTTCTCCCCTGAGCTCGGCCCTCCTTTCGGAGGCGGCCCCTCGGACGTGGGGCCAGCAGGATTTGGGGCTGCAGCACCCGGTCCAGGGCGCGATGCTGCGAGGGCAGGGGGGTCCCTTCTCATCTCCGAAGGGGGGTTTTCTCCTCCGCAGCCCCTCGTCCCCTCCACGTGACGGTTACTCGTCCCGGCTCCCAAGGTGCCCTGCCAGCCCGCAGCGAGCCGGAGGAGGGGGGGAGCAGAGCGGTGGCTTTCCAGGGATGCTCAGCTGCAGAATGAGTCAGCAGCCGCCGGCACGGTCTGGCCCCGCTCCAGCCCCATCCCCGGCAATGCAAAGGGCTCCGGACACCCCGCTGCCGCCCCGGCTGCCGGGTGGACCCGCAGCCACGGTTCGCGTGTGGCTGCGCCCTGTCCGTCCATCCCCCCCTTCATCCCGCGGTGCTGCAAACTGGCGCTGCGGCCAGGATTCGTCCCCACCCCCGCGGGTGGGTGGGGTGCGACCCTCGGAGGGGTCCCCGGAGCGGGGCAGTGCCAAGGACATGCCAGCTCGGGGTACGCAGCGGGAAGAGCCCGGCAGCCTCTTGGCAGCAGCTGCTGGCAGAGCTTAAAGGGCCGGAAGCAGGTGGGGAGAACGGGGCGGGGAGAGGTCTCTCCAGCTGCCAGAACCCCCCACTTCCCCCCCACCCCACCCCAGCAGGGAGAAAGGGGCTCCTTGTTGCGGGGCTGGGCTGTGGGAAGGGAGGAGAGGAGTCCCTGGGGAGATGCGGTCCCGCACGGAGGGGTGGGGGCGGGAGCAGACCCCCCCCCAGGAACCCTCCAGGGACACGCGAGCATGTGCACCCCCCCGGTAAGTGTGTCACACACACACACGTGAAGGTTTGCACACCCATGCCCGCTCTGGTGGGGAAACTGAGGCACCAGGTGGGTCAGAAGCGGGGAGGTGGAGGATGGGGGTTGTCCCAGACTTCAGCGCTGCTGCTCAGCTGGGACCCAACCCCGCTGCCGCTCACCAGCAAAACTCGCATCTCCCCACTCCCAGTGCAAAATCACCCGATTTCCCAGTTTTCCCAGCCTAAATCCATTCCCTGAAAAGCAGACCTAAAGTGTCCCGATCGCCCTCTCCCTTTGCCCAGAAGCTGGAAAAGGCTCCGGGCTGGGGTAGAGGGACTTTCTCCCACCCCCTCCACGGCATCCAAAAGGAAGATCAACAGGTTCTGGGTTGGGCTGAGACGGGAGAATTCGGCGTGACGGGAGCAGCGCTCCCTGGCAGGGATGCTCAAGGGCAGCCCCTTCGTCCCGGGGACGAAATGCTCTGGCTGCGGGAGGGGAAGGGGATTGCGGCAAAAGGCCCCCACCTGGGGCACCCCACGGGGCACGTGGGGTTCGTACTGGGGCTGCTCGGTTCGGAAGAACAGGGAAAACCCTGAAAAATTTTCCCCCGGCCCCTCCTGTCCCCTTCACTGGGACAGAGCCGGAGATCGGAGCCGAGAGAGCTGGGGGAGGACGGGGAGACCCGGCGGTGCCCTACAGCCACCCCAAACCCTGTGCTCATCCCCAGCCCCGCCGGAACGGACAGCTTTGCCCCTAAACACCCCCCCGCCTCCACGGGGAGTAGCGACACGGCCGGGCAGGAGCGGCGGGAGCCGGACCCGTGCCCAGCTCCGTGCCTCAGTTTCCCTTTCCACTGCTGCCCTGGCTGCAGCCTCCTCGGGACCAGGACCCCACGGGAGACTCCGCAGGACAGACGGGGAGGGCTCCCCCGTGACGGGACACCCCAGACCCATCCTGGCTCCCTGGTCCCTCTCCCAAAACGAGGGTCCCGTGGGAGCAGCT
>NW_020960408.1:0-2424 GCF_003031625.1 Empidonax traillii | reverse complement strand
TGTGTCCAGCCTGGAAGGGCCTCAGTGCCCAGCTGTGCTTCCTCCTCCTCCTCCTCCTCCTCCTCCTCCTCCTCCTCCTCCTCCAGCCCTGCTGGAAGTCACGTACCAGCTGCTGCCACGCACCCTGTGCCAGGCTCGACAGCACCCGCCAGCCCCCACCCACTGAGGCAGCAGGGCTGGGACACCCTCAAAAACCTGCTGCCCCCTCAAAACCTCTGCTGCTGCTGAACGGCCACCCCCGAGCACCCCACGGGGACAGGGGGACAGACATCCCCATGCCAGGGGGTCCTGACCCCCAGTACCCCCCAGTGACACAGACAACCCCATCCCAAGTCACTCCCAAACTCGAGCACCCAGCAGAAGGAAGGGATACACAGACTCGCCACCTCCAAGGCAGGGAGGCCCCAGGACCCCCCAGCACCCCTGGGGACCCCGAGTCCTCCTTGGGCTGCAGGATTTGCTCTGTCCCACCGAGCCCTGGTGCTGGCTGAGGGAGAGGGGCTGGGCACAGTGAGGAACCCAAAGCAAAGGCATGAGGAGGAAGGGGGAGCAAGGCCAGGGAGGGGGAAATGCTCCCTCCCAGAAGGGAGTAACCACAGGCACTGGGGGCTGTCTTGTGTCAGACACCAGTATTGGGGGCACCCAGACACCCCAGGGGACCTGGACACCCTTCAGGCTTCTGGACAGCCCAGGAGGAGAAGAGTGAGAGCAGCCAAGCAGTGGGGATGGCCAGCTCTGGAGCAGATGGGCTATGGAAATGGAGAAGGGGGAGGATGAAGACACACAGCAAGGCTTCACCCCCCCCTGCTGCCCGGGGCTCCGGGGACCCCGGGTGAATTATCCGACCTCAGAGCTCCCTGTGCTCCTTAATGGCCTTTCAATCCTGGCTGTGAGAGGCAAAGCAGAGCCGGGGCCAGGGAGCCAGACAGGATGTCTGGCCGGAGATGAGCCGGAAAGGCAATGCCTTTGGGGACCCCCGAGTCGGGTCATCCCCCCTTCCCCACCATCCAGGCACCAGGGGAAAGCCGGGCGCTGGGACCCCGTGACTGCTGCTCCCACATGTGGGCGGTGTCGGGGGCCCCCCAGGAGTTCCTGGATGGTGCGAGGCTGGGAGGAGCTCGGGAACGGCTCTGGGTGGCTCTGGGCGTCCTTTGCCAGCAGAGGGGACTGTTGCTTGTCTCTCCAGAAACTCTCGTTTGGAGCCTCTCCCGTGGGACAGCTCGGGAGGGGACATTCTTGTCCTCCTTGCCATGGTGAGGACAGAGCACGCACCCTCCTGTGGGAAAAAAAACACCGTCTCTCGGGAGAGGGAGGGCCTGGAGAAAGCTGGCAACGAGTCTCTCCCCAAGTGATGTTTTCCTGCCTCTTTTGTTCACAGAAACCTCCCGAGCTGGAATTTTTAAATCTCCTCCTCTTTACCAGCTAGCCGCCCTTCCCCCAGATAAATCAGCTAGGGAAAATTAAAAAAAAAAAATAGGAAAATCAAATCTCCCAATCCCCAAACGCTCCCCGTGAAGCGATTCTTATCCCGACCGTGACGGCTTGACCGCGCGGGTGGAAGCTGTGAAGGAAATCAAACGCCGAGCCGGCGCTTGCCAAGTTTCAGAGGCTGCCGGCGGAGCAGCTCCCGTCGGGCTCCCGGCTGTGCTCCCGGCACATCCCACCTCCAACATCTGGAGAGAAGGGGGGATGCAGCTGGACGCAGCTGGATGCAGCACCACCGCGGGGATGGGGGGTGGAAAAGGGGGTGGCCAGGATGGCACTCCGTGTCCCCCCACTGTCCCCCAAGGCGGTTCTCCCTCTCTCCTCTCTGATGGATGGGCACTGTGGTTTGTGCTGAACCCAAAAGAGCCTCGTGTCCCGAGTGGCACCGGTGTTCTCGGTGCAGCCATCACCTCCCCAGGACTGAGGGAGCCTCGGTGGGCTCCTCCTGGGCTCTCAGAGCACGGGCCGGACACTGCAGAGGGAGGGACGTTGCAGCCAAGCCCTCCGGGATGGGCATCTGCCAACTGCCCTTGGCCATCTCCCAAGCTCCACGCCGAGCTCCACGGCAGCCCCTCCAGCTCCCTGGCATCACACTCGGGCTTTGGGGAGGGTATTTCCAGCCGAGCCACGCCGGGGGAGGATCCAACCCCTCAAGTCACCCTCCCGAAGTGTAAAGGAAAAAAGAACACCTTGCCCCTCCCCAGGGCTGCGACATCACGGTGCTGGAGCAGAGCTCAGCGTCGAGCCCACGTGGGCTGCAGCCAGCCCGGCTGTGCAAGAGTTAAACCCGGCTGCTCGCCCGGGTCTCGGGGGCCTCCCACTCGTCCTCGCAGAGTATGAATAGATGTGCTCCCCTCTGCTCTCAGCCACTCACTTCCCTCCCTGCCCTCCCTCTCCTCCAGAGCCTCGGCATCCTCCCCGGCATCCTCCTCCCCGGCG
>NW_020960407.1:6822-8757 GCF_003031625.1 Empidonax traillii | reverse complement strand
AGGATGGTCAAGGCACTTCCCAGGCTATGCCCTGACACTGATCCCCACAGCTCGTCTTTTTTTCCTAATAACTCCATTGCCAAGAAGTTTCTCTGTCCAGGAACCTCCTGGCACAGATCATGGAACCCTGGGACATGGTGGAACCTCATGGAATAAAGGGCACATTGTGACCCTGCAGCACCTCCTGGAACCAAAGGGAATCTGGGACGTGGCAGGGCCTGATGGAAACAAAGGAACCTCCTGGGAACAAAGGGACCCCAGACACTGCCAAAACTCAGGGAGACAAGGACACTGTGGAATCTCCTGGAATCCAGGGGCCATTGGAATCCACTGGGGTCTCCTGGAACCAAAGGGAACAGGTGACACTGCAGAACCTCATGGGATCAAAAGGACCCTGGGACTTTGTGGAACTGTCTATGTTTTTCCTTTGGAGCAATTGTCTTGATCCGCATCAGCATCAGCTCAGTTCTGATCCTTGGCCCTTTGGTCACAATCACAGTTCTGGTTTTAGGGATGGTTCTCTGCTCTGGGCTGTTTTATCGTTGGATATCAGCATCAACTTGTTCAGGTCTTTCTCATCTGGTGACTGGTTTCCTGCAAAACACAACTCAAAGCACATGATTAGTCTTTCCCCAAGGTTAAATTTCCTTGGGGCCCACACTGGATCTCTCCATCCTTTCTCCTAACCCACCAGGTATTTCTGGGCCTTTGAGGGAAAAGAATCCCACGAATGAGTTTTTCTTGGCCTGAGAGAGGAGTAATCCAAACAGCCTTCCCTAACATACCTCTCAGATGGATCGCTGGAACTTTGTCTCCATCTACAGTGTGCAGGGATTCTGCTTGGGCAGGACCAGCTCAATTGACAGAGCCTCTAGTGTTAACCAGCCAGGTGGCCTTGGTTAAGTGCTTGTCCCAGTTCTTGGAAGTTCCCTCATGTAGTGCCTTCAGAGTTGTTTTTAACAGTCCATTACACCTTTAAACTTTCCCAGCAGCAGGGCATGATATGGAATGTGATAGACCCATTCAATACCATGCTCCTGTGCCCAAGTGGCCACTGGATTATTCTTGAAATGAGTCCCATTGTCTGACTCATTTCTCTCTGGACTGCCATGTCTCCACAGGACCTGCTTCTTGAGACCCAGGATGGTATTCTGGGCCGTTGCATGTGGTACCAAATATGTCTCCAACCACCCAGTGGTCGCTTCCACCATGGTAAGCACAGAGCATTTACCTTGGCGGGTCTGTGGCAATGTGATGTAATCGACCTGCCATGCCTCTCCATATCTATACTTGTCCCAGCGTCCACCATACCACAGGGGCTTCAATCTTTTTGCCTGTTGAATGGCAGCACAGGTTTCAAATTGTGGATAACCTGGGAAATAGTGTCCATGGTTAAATCCACCCCTCGGTCTCGTACCCATCTCTAGGTGGCATCTCGGCCCTGATGGCCTGAAGCATCGTGGGCCCATTGAGCTAGGAACAATTCTCCCTTTTGCTGCCAGTCTAGGTCTACTTGTGACACCTCAACCTGTGCAGCTCAGTCTGCCTGTCTGTTATGAGCCTGTTCCTCATTAGCTCGACCCTTGGGCACATGGGCATCGACATGGCGAACTCTCACCTTTGGCTTCTTCACTCTGGCAGTGATGCCCCACCACAAATCAGCAGCCCAGATGGGTTTCCTTTACGCCCCCAATTCATCTTCTTCCCCCGTTCTAGCCATCCCCACAGGGCATTGGCTATCATCCTCCAGTCGGTGTAGAGGTAGAGCCTTGGCCATCCTTCTCTCTCTGCGATGTCCAGGGCCAACTGGATGGTTTTGAGTTCCACAAACTGACTTGATTCGCTTTTACCTTCAGTGGCTTCCACCACCCTTTGGGTGGGACTCCACACAGCTGCTTTCCACTTCCACTCCCTTCCTACAATACAGGAAGAACC
>NW_020960407.1:0-1448 GCF_003031625.1 Empidonax traillii | reverse complement strand
TTGTGACACTGCCCAGAGCCTTTGTGTGCCTGCACTCCTGGCCTGCAAGGATCTGCTCTCAGGAGTCCCTGGGGAGGCTTTGTCAGTGCCTGCCCTCAGTGGGGCCCAGCAATGCTTCAAGGCACTGGGAGTTTGGCTTCTGACTTCTTGAGCAGCTTCTTCAATCTTCTCTCAGTAGCTGAGGACAATGGATTTGTCTCTAAACACACTGTGGGGCTCATTAACAGAAAAACAAATTATTTCATTTCTTTTAATTGTCTTTATCTCTTCAAGATTCCTACAGCTAATTGAAATTGTTTTGTAGTTTAACTAATGAGGAAGATTTTAAAGTGGAAGTCACAAAAATATAATTTTCTATGAAAGGGAGTGATTTCCACAGAGCCTTGGGATATAAGAGGGTCAGGGTGTAAAGGATTTGAACAGAAAGATAAGGGGGCAAAAGAGATTAGTAGCATTTAATTATTGACCAACTTCACAGTTAGCAAGTGATTCAAAATAATTTGTGCAGTTCAACAGTGTCTGAATTATGGATTCTCAATAACAACACTCACACCACAGTCGATTCACACCCACACCCAGGCAGAGATGTGTGGATACTTCAAGATCTGGGTGTGTAAAGGTCCCTCTTCAAAAATCTCCCTTTTCTGAGTGAAACCCTCCCACACATCCCTTTGTGTTTCCCACCAGACAAGGGTCACAGCTGGAGGAGTGTTTGTTGAGGGGGATCAGAATTGTCCTGGGCATCAGCGATGCTCTTTGGAGTGTTTCAAACTGGAGGGTTCCGGTCATGGTTTTCCTGGTTCTTAGAAGCTCAGCAGGAATTTTTTTTTCCCTCCCCTCTGCCCACTGTATGCAGAGCTGTTAAGGGGGCACTTAAGGAGCAGAAAGGAACCTGTTTTCTTGTTAAGGACTCAGAATCTCGTCTCAGGGGAAACAGGAAATGGGGGGAGGAGTTCAGGCTTTCTGCTGAGGCTGGAACAAGGTCAGAGGAGATCTCAGTGCTGTTTTTTTGTTCTCAGCCTGGTTGCCTGCTGTGGATCCTGCTTGGATTTTCATCAGAGAGGAACTATTTTGAAAAGTTTTTTTTTTTTCCCTTCCCCATTCCCACTGATTTTTTTTTCTTACAGTGCTCCTTGTGCACATCAAAGGGAGAAGGAAAACTAAACCACACAATTCAACCAGCCGAATAGAATAAGGGTTTTTCCCGTTTTGGAGGACTTTTTTGGTTTTTTCTCTCCCCCCTTCTCTTTCTCCTCTTTTCCCAGTGTGTGTGGGGAAGGGGAGGGAAACCCATTTTGGGTTTCTCCAACACACCCCAGAGGGTGTTACCCCCACATGGCAATGACCAGTGATTCCACAGCGCCCCCTGCTGGCCATCATAAAGAACTGCAGGCTCAGCATCTCCAGTGATCCAACAGCGCCCCCTGGTGACTGGCACAGGACACTAC
>NW_020960406.1:7588-8758 GCF_003031625.1 Empidonax traillii | reverse complement strand
CTCAAGCAGCAAAACATATTATATGTCTCAGCAATTCAACTTTCAGGGCCTCTTTTCAAGAAGATCTCTCTGCATCCTCCTCCCCTGAGCTCTGGGCTTTGCTGGCTAAAGAAGGCATTGAGAGCAGGGACCCTGGAATGGGCTCCTGAGGAATCCTTCTTGCTGTGCAGTGAGAGGCAACTTGGAGCACGGGGTGACCGCCAATTAAATGTACTTGGGATGCATCCAAGACTTTCCAGACCTGCTGTTCACAGTTTGCCCAAGCAACAGCAGAGGGAGGGGATTTGGGTACTTTATTTTGTTCCAGTTCCTCTTGCCAGGAGTGAGTTTGGAAGGTTGAAATCTGTGACATTTCTAGTGTGCTCCAAGTGAAATCTTGAGATTGCTGAGAGGCAAAGGGATGGTCTCTTAGTGCAGAGACAAGAGCTGGCCATCTTTACTGTTCACACCTGCCCCTGGCTGGCAGCTTGGAGATGAAGGGGCATCACCCTTAGGAATTCCCTTAAAAAAAAAAAAAAAAAAAAAAGGCACTTCTGGGAGCAGAGGAATCCTGGTTCAAAGAGCAGATTGACAGAATCCTTGTCTTTCCTCAGGATGCCTAATTAGGATCTCATCTTTCTCCTCCCAGACTACCACACAGAGGGATCATTGCAGCTCCCAAGTTCAGCTGCCCAGAGCATTTCCATGGATTTAGCACTGAGGTTTCTCCACGGGGGTCCTGAGTAGCACAGAGATACTGTGGCAGAGCTGTGCCCTTCTGGAGGGCACCTGCAGCCCTGCAGGACACCCAGGGAAACAGCTGAAGAGCCTGAAATTTCCTGGAGGGCACTTGGGCACGTTGCTCCCACAGACACATCCCCACAGCAGCACCCAAAGGGTTTGTGTCTGCACAGGAATCTGCCTACCAAACCCCACCCTGGCTCAGAAAAGCCAAGGGGGAGAACAAGGAGAGCCCAGGCAGCAGGGGATGGCAGGGAAATACCCCAGTGCTGCTGCCAAGGGAGAAGGGACAGGCAGAGCCAGATGGAAATGAGGGCCTTGTCCTTGCCTGGGCTCTGGCTGCTGCAGGGCAATGCCCAGCCCAGCCCCCGTGGGCCTGAGGGCAGAGGCTCTGCTTGGGCTGGCAAAGGAGCCCAGGCAGGAGCTGCTCAGGGAAGGGCTCTGGGCCAC
>NW_020960406.1:0-1165 GCF_003031625.1 Empidonax traillii | reverse complement strand
AGGTCCAGCCTTTAGTGGAGGAAGCTCAGATTGGCCCAAGGCTGCTTTGAGTCCCAGGAGTTGGATGAGGGAATGGTGGAATGGGGATAGGGATAAAGTCTGATGGATGGTCAGACATAAAGGTTCCTGATTTTCATATCTGTTCAGAGTGAATTAGGAGGTGCTTGGGATCTCTATCGACTGGGGATTGCTGATATCAATGTAAAAACAGGGGCTTGTCTGGTTAAGATGCCATCACTGAGAAGAGAGCGTGGAGGAATGAGCAGACAAGGACACCATCCCTGGGCTGGGGAAGCAGGAATTGAGAGTCCCTGGTTCCAGGTGACAAATGGACTGTGGGATGTTTCTGTGAGAGTCCAGAATGGCTGTGCTGGTTTCAGGGGGAGTCCAGTTGAATTTCTTCCCCTTGGCCAGTGCAGGGCTGTGTTTTGGATTTGTGCTGAACACAGGGTTGATAATCACAGAGTTACAGAATATGCTGACATGGAAGGGAACCCCAAGGATCACTCAGTCCAACCCTCAGCCCTGCACAGGACCATCCCCAAGGGTCACACCATGAGCCTGAGAGGATCATCCAAACACTTGTTGAGCTCTGTCAGCCTTGGTACTGTGCCCACTGCCCTGGGGAGCCTGTTCAGTGCCCAACCACCCTCTGGGGGAAGAACCTTTTTCCAAGATCCAGCCTAACCCTGCCCTGACACAACTCCAGGCCATTCCCTCAGTCCTGTCCCTGGTCCCCCCAGAGCAGAGCTCAGTCCTGCCCCTCCTCTGCCTCTGCCCAGGAAGTTGTGCCTGCAGTGAGGTCTCCCCTCAGTCTCCTCTTCTCCAGCTGAACACACCAAGTGCCCTCAGTGTCCTCACACGCCTTCAAATCCAGGCCCTTCCCCATCTTTACTGCCTCCTTTGGACACTCTCCAATGGCTCAATCTCTCCCTTCCATTGTGTCCCCCCAAACTGCCCCAATGCTGAGGTGAGGCCGCCCCAGGGCAGAGCAGAGCGGGACAATCCCCTCCCTGCTGCCCCCAGCACAGGGATGTCCCTCCTGGCTGCCAGGGCACTGCTGACTCAGGGACAACTGGCACCCACCAGCACCCCCAGGGCCCTTTCCCGGCTCTGCTTCCCAGCCTCTCATTCCCAGTGTGTCCGTCCAGCCGGGGTTGCCCCA
>NW_020960405.1:7656-8759 GCF_003031625.1 Empidonax traillii | reverse complement strand
ACTGAGATCTCCTCCGACCTTGTTCCAGCCTCAGCAGAAAGCCCAAACTCCTCTCCCCATTTCCCAGGGAATGAGGAAGAAAAAAAAAAACCAAAACATCAACAAAAAAAGAACTCCTTACCCCTGTTTCTCAGGAGATGAGATTTCCAGCCCTTAACAAGGAAACAGCTTCCTTTTTGTGCTCCGTAAGTGCCCACTTAACAGCTCTGCATGCAGTGGACAGAGGGGAGGGAAAAAAATTCCTGCTGAGTTTCTAAGAACCAGCAAAACCATGACCGGAACCCTCCAGTTTGCAACACTCCAAAGAGCGTTGCTGATGCCCAGGACAATTCTGATCCCCCTCAACAAACACTCCTCCAGCTGTGACCCTTGTCTGGTGGGAAACACAAAGGGATGTGTGGGAGGGTTTCACTGACAACAGGGAGAATTTTGAAGAGGGACCTTTACACACCCAGATCTTGATGTGTCCACACATCTCTGCCTGGGTGTGGGTGTGAATTGACTGTGGTGTGAGTGTTGTTACTGGGAATCCATAATTCAGTCACAGTTGAATTGCACAAATTATATTGAATCACTTGCTAACTGTTAAGTTGGTCAATTATTAAATGCTACTAATCTCTTTTGTCCCCTTATCTTTCTGTTCAAATCCTTTGCACCCTGACCCTCTTGTATCCTGTTATAAGTAAAATGAAACTGAGTTTAAATATAGTAATAAAAATTTATTGAAGATTTATAGAAAAGGCAAAAAAGCAAAACAGCGCACTGGGCGGCCGGGGAGATCCCTGCTTCACTCACGGTTCGCAAGCGCAGGAGGAAAAAACAGTAACTTTTATTCCCTTATCAGTTCCCTCCCATAGTCATTTGTTATCTTTCTATTGCATCTGAGTTTGCAGGTCTGGTTCTGGTTGGTTTCGCTGCAGGCCTGTTTTAGTTGCTAGGTGCTTTCCTGTCCATAGTTTTCATTAGTTTTTAGTCCTTGAGGCCTGGTGTGTTAGGTATTTCCAGATGTCCATCTTGGATACTCTGGATCATTTTCATTCTTGACTCTTTGATTCTTGTCCTTCCCTTCGTTACTTTATGCATGCTATGGGACAATGAGCTTT
>NW_020960405.1:0-1174 GCF_003031625.1 Empidonax traillii | reverse complement strand
CCTCAAGCTCTCCTGCTCACACTCAGGCTACCTCAGGGAAATTGGGCTCATTGTGTTTAGTGCCTGTTTAGGGTTTGGTTGTTTCATTTTCATAGTTTTCTCCTATGTGCAGATCTTCAGGGCTGTGCTGAGGATCCCCTCTGAGCAGGGACGGCACAAAGCCTTTTCCACGTGCCTCCCTCACCTGGCCGTGGTCTCCCTGTTTATCAGCACCGCATTCTTTGCCTACCTGAAGCCCCCCTCCATCTCCTCTCCATCCTTGGATCTGGTTCTGTCAGTTCTGTACTCGGTGGTGCCTTCAGCCCTGAACCCCCTCATCTACAGCCTGAGGAACCAGGAGCTCAGGGATGCCCTGATGAAACAGATAACTGGGTGTTTTTCAGAAGCAAAAAGATCTCCTTGTTCTACATGTTATGTACCTCATTAAAGGCATCAATGTTCTCATGTACTTCATTAAAGGCCCACCATATCTTCTCTTTTTTTTTTCTCCTGGTATGAGTGATAATTTTTAAGAATTTTTTATTAATACCATATTCAGTTCAGTGTTTGCCTTTCTAGCCTGGCCATGGGCTGTACATTTTTGTAATTGTTCTCACTGTGTGCTTAAAGAAAATAAAGAACTCTGCATTGACTGGTTTCCCTGCCGTCTTTCCTCTCTGACTGCTCTGGAGCTGCAGGGTTGGTGTCTCTGTGCAGAGCTGGGTGACAAAAGAGTCCCAGCAGAGCAGCCCTGCCAGGGAGCAGCAGCCCTTCTCCTCCAGGGCCTCCTCCCCCTGCCCTTGCCCACTGCCCTGCAGAGCCCTGTGTTGGTTGAGGCCTCAGTGCTCGGGCAGTCGGGGCCAGTCCTGCTGCAGGACTGGGCAGTGACTGCAGGCAGGGACAGCCACGGGCACTGCTGGCACAGAGCTGACCTCTGCAGCAGCACTGCCATCCTGCAGGGGCATCTCCTCAGGGCAGGGCCTGACAGCTTCCATATCCTTTGCAGTTGGCTCTGCAGGCTGTGCCCAACACAAGGCCCTGCAGAGGAAAACAGCAGGAGCAGCACAAGTGTGGGAGGGCTCAGGGTGGGGGCACCCAGCAGTGCCCTTGCACAGCCAGGGTGTTCCCAGCACTGGCCTCTCAGCCCAGGGCAGGGAGGTTGTTCTTCCCTCCAAGGAGGGACAGAAATGACCAG
>NW_020960404.1:7163-8760 GCF_003031625.1 Empidonax traillii | reverse complement strand
AGGCAGCGGGGAGGAAAAGGCCCGGAGATGCCCCCGGAGGAGGGGCTGCAAAGCCAGCCCAGGGAGCTGTGAGGAGGAAAGAGCCGTCCTGTGCCGGGAAGGCGGCCAGAGCTTGAGCCGGAGCTCCGAGCTGGTGGTCCCTGAGCAGCCTCCCAGCAGGGAGAAGCCCTTCAGGTGCTTGGAATGTGGGAAGAGCTTCGGCCGGAGCTCCACCCTCCTCAGCCACCAGCACATCCACACTGGGGAACGACCCTACACGTGTAGGGAATGTGGGAAGAGCTTCAGGCAGAGCTCCACCCTGATCGCCCACCAGCGCATCCACACTGGGGCACGGCCCTACACGTGTGGGGAATGTGGGAAGGGCTTCAACCAGAACTCCCACCTGATACAACACCAGCGCATCCACACTGGGGAACGGCCCTACACATGTAGGGAATGTGGGAAGAGCTTCAGGGAGAGCTCCAAGCTCCGCAACCACCAGAACATCCACACTGGGGAACGGCCCTACATGTGTAGGGAATGTGGGAAGAGCTTCAGGGACAGCTCCACCCTCCACACCCACCAGCGCATCCACACTGGGGAACGGCCCTACACGTGCTTGCAATGTGGGAAGAGGTTTCAGATCAGCGCAACTCTCCTCAGGCATGAGCGGATTCACACAGATGAGAGGCCCTTCCGCTGCACCGACTGCGGGAAGGGCTTCAAACACAACTCCACCCTCGTCACTCACCGGCGCATCCACACTGGGGAGAGACCCTACAAGTGTGGGGAATGTGGGAAGAGCTTCAGGTGCAGCTCCAAACTCCTCAGCCACCAGCACATCCACACTGGGGAATGGCCCTACATGTGTGGGGAATGTGGGAAGAGCTTCGGGGACAACTCCAACCTGATCCAACACCAGCGCATCCACACTGGGGAACGGCCCTACACATGTAGGGAATGTGGGAAGGGCTTCAACCAGAACTCCAACCTGATCCAACACCAGTGCATCCACACTGGGGAACAGCCCTACATGTGTGGGGAATGTGGGAAGAGCTTCACGTGCAGCTCCAAACTCCTCAGCCACCAGCTCATCCACACTGGGGAACGGCCCTACAAGTGTGGGGAATGTGGGAAGAGGTTTCAGACCAGCTCACATCTCCTCCAGCATGAGCAGACACACACAGAGGAGAGGCCCTTCCACTGCACCGACTGCGGGAAGGGCTTCAAACACAACTCCACCCTCGTCAAGCACCGGCGCATCCACACTGGGGAGAGACCCTACAAGTGTGGGGAGTGTGGGAAGAGCTTCAGGGAAAGCTCCCACTTGACCCAACACCAACGGACCCACCAGTAAGGGAAGCCCTGAGAGTGCCCCGACTGCGGGAAGAGCTTTGGCTGCTGCTCCCACCCCGAATGACCCCCCTGGTGGTGAGGCAACCCCTGGAGTCCAGTGACTGTCAGTCCATCCCTTTCTACCAGAAAGGGCCAGTCCCCTTTGCCAGGGGCAGGTTGTGCCAACAGAACCCTTCTTGGGGGGTGTGTGGAGATTCCTGCCTTGGCTGGGACCCCCCAAGGTCAGTGCTGGAGGTTGAGAGCAGAGATCTCCCCCCGAGCG
>NW_020960404.1:0-1468 GCF_003031625.1 Empidonax traillii | reverse complement strand
TTAGGGTTAGGGTTAAGGTTAGGGTTAGGGTTAGGGTTAGGGTTAGGGTTAGGGTTAGGGTTAGGGTTAGGGTTAGAGTTAGGGTTAGGGTTAGGTAAGGGTTAGGATTAGGGTTAAGGTTAAGTTAAGGGTTAGAGACTCTGACAATTCTTGAGCAGGGGTTCTGACATCAAAGGAATGCATTTTCACCCAGGAAAGAAAGTCTTTCCCCTCCATCTCTCCTGTGCAATTGGTGAGCTACTCTTGGCACTCCATGGAGCTTCCTGTGCTGGCATCTTTTGTCTGGGACAAATCTTCATTCTTATTCCATTTGGGGGATCGGACTTGTGGGGTGCTGAGCTGAAAAAGGACACCCTATGGACAAACCATACTAACTGGCCTCAGTTAGGCCTGCCCCTGACATAGCCAGAAGCCTCTTTGCAGGCAGTGGAAAGATACAGGAGCAGTGATACCAGACTGCAGGAATGTAAACAAAGAGAAACCTGGGACAAAAATAAGGAGGAGTTTTAGGAGAAAAACAATGTCTTCATATCACATGGACATCTGTGTGCACCCAATAGGCAGTGTGTCAGTAATGCACGCTCGGTTCGTGGGTTACAGCAAATAACCAATAGTTTGAAAGTGATCACGCCCTGGGGGGCAGTGAAAGTATATAAGAGGTTGGGTTATGTAAATAAAGCGGAACATTTGCGTAAATCATCCTGATTTGTGTGCAGTTTGTTCTGGAAGCTCCTCTGCCGACATCCACGTTATATCACAGCTGTCCCTTTGTTGTCACCAGTCTCCTGTGATGTCACTTGTCCCTTGTGATGTCACCAATAGCCCTGTGATGTCACAGCTGTCCCTTTGTGGTCACTAATCCCCTGTGACATCACTGGTTCTCAATGAAGTCACTGCTATCCCTGTGATGTCACTGCTGTTCCCAATGATGTCACTGGTGTCTCTGTGATGTCATCTCTGTCCTTGTGAAGTCACTGATGTCCTCTGTGATGTCACTGATGTCCTTGGGAGATCACAGCTACCCCTTTGTTCTCACCAGTCTTCTGTGATGTCACTGGTCCACAATCACTTCACTGCTGTCCCTGTAATGTCACCACTATCCCCTGTGATGTCACCAATGTCCCCCATGATATCACTGGTGTCTCTGTGTTGTTATCCAGGTCCCCTGTGATGTCATTGATGTCCCTGTGACATCACGGCTTTCCCTTTGTTGTCACCAGTCCCCAGTGATATTTCTGGTCCCCAATGATGCCATTGGTGTCTCTGTGTTGTCACCACTGTCCCCAACAGTAGCACCATGTTCCTGTGATGTCCCCAATGTCCCTGTGATGTCACTGATGTCCCTGTGACATCACGGCTTTCCATTTCTTGGCAACAATCGCCTATGATTTCACAGGTTCCTCTGTGATGTCACCACTGCCCCCTGTGATGTCACCAATGTCCCCAATGATATCACTGGTGTCTCTGT
>NW_020960403.1:15778-17119 GCF_003031625.1 Empidonax traillii | reverse complement strand
GGGGAGATGACCTGCTTCCATTTGATATAAAGCAAACCTGTAAGATGATTTTTGATGAAGCAGCTATGATTGTTTTTAAACAGGAATGGGAGGATAATTGTGTGAAACAGCTTGCATCAGTAACTGGTCCAGACCATCCTCTGCATGGTTCTAGCTTGCAACAGTTAATGGGTGTTGACCCTGCTATGATCACCCCACGAGCACAGGCAGAAGGTATGCGACCCCATGAGGTTAGAGCAACCACTAGGGCTGCTAGAGAAGCCATTCGCACAACCTCAGCAGCTATTGCTAAGCCATCCCCGTGGTCTGCCATCAAACAGGCTGAGAGTGAAACTTTTACACAGTTTGTAGACCGTCTTCAAGCGGCGATTGATTCCTCCTCCCTCCCCCCGGAGGCAAAGGGCCCAGTCCTTGCAGATTGTCTGCGCCAGCAATGTAATTCAGCAACCAAGGACATTCTGCGATCCTTGCCTGCTGCAGCGAGTATCGCAGACATGATTAAGCATGTCACAAAAGAAGAGCATTTTGCCCCAATTCAAGTGGCTGTTCACGCAGCAATAGCTAATGCAATGGTGTGTTTTAAATGTGGTCAGCCAGGACATGTGGCAGTAAACTGCCCCCAGCTTGAGAGTCCGGCAATAATACATCCCTCTCCTCAAATCAAACCTAGAGGGCCGTGTCTTGCATGTGGGAAAAAAGGGCACTTTGCTAAAGACTGTAAATCTAAAAATCAGGGAAACGTGAAGGGGAGGGGGCAATGCAACTGCCCTGGCCGCATCCAGCCCCCTCCCACTTGGAACATGGGGCGGCCACATATGGATGCAGCTACAAGGCATAAAACACCTCTGAACCTGACACTTTCCCTACTAATGAAAACTGCGAGCTTTTACTTGCAGGATTGGATCATCGGACGCCCTCGGAACCAGTACAGCCCAGTGCCAGAGGAGAACGACACGCCGACCAACACCCTGTCCCACCCTGCGGGCTCGGCGCAGACGGAGGCCGGACAGCATCGAGCACTTAAGTCACTGTCCGAGGTGGTTCTGCAAAATCGCAAAGGACTAGACATTCTGTTCTTACAAGCAGGCGGGCTGTGTGCTGCTCTTAAAGAGGAGTGCTGCGTTTTCGCAGTCCACACAGGGCTAGTGAAAGACACCATGGCCAAGCTGCGAGAGAGATTAGAAAGTCGAAAAAGGGACAGGGAATCACAGGATTGGTTCACATCACTGTTTGATCAAGCACCGTGGCTCACCACCTTGCTATCCTCTCTTATCGGTCCCTTTTAGGGTCCCTTTTAGGGACAATACTCCTTTTAGCACTGGTTTTCAGACCCTGCATTTT
>NW_020960403.1:11688-13167 GCF_003031625.1 Empidonax traillii | reverse complement strand
TGCCAAAGGCCTGCTGTGCTGCATGTGTGTGTGCACACCCTCTGCCCAGAGAACTGCAATCCATTCAAGTGCCTTCAGAGCTTCACTTCTGCTCCCCAATGAACACCAGCTGTATTCCTTTGTCCTCTTTACAGCAGCCTCTCCCATCCCTCCGCTGATTCCCTACAGCACGGTTCTAAGCACCCACACTGCCCCTCCGACCTTTTTTTGTGAGCTGTGACGCTCCTTGTATTGCCTTGCTTGCTACCCCATGAAAAGGTGCATGGAATAGTTCATCTTCCTAAAGGAAGGTGTCTGGCAAGGGTCAAAGGCGAACTGCTCGGGCACACGTGCTCTGGAGCCCAGGATTGCACCAGGGGAGCATGGGGAGCTTTCTGAAGTGGGAAAAACCCTGCCTGAAGGGCAGAGAGAGGCACCCAGCAGCCCAGAGCAGGAAGCAGTGGATGCCTGAGGAGAGGCAGCTCTGCTTCAGTGTGGTGGGGCCAGGAAGGATGGCATCACTGACAAGCTGATGGCCACCATTTCAGCCCAGGTGAACTGCTCCACAGACCTGCTCTGGAGTCGAGAATCGCACCAGGGGTGCGTGGGGAGTCTTCTTAAACCAGGAAGACCTCGAATGTAGCAGAGAGAGAGGAACCCCAGCCCCTCTGACCGGTGAGCAGTGAAACCCTCAGGAGAGGCAGCTCTGCCTCAGCATGGTGGGTTGTGGGGCAGGGGCCGGAGGGACAGAGGCAGATCAAAGCCTGATGTAACTGCTGCTTCCTTAGGTCTCTGTCATCCTGGCTCCCAGAAGACTGGTTTGTCCGTTCTCATGATGTATGGGGTGCAACTGGCACCGCCAGTTTTATCCCTGTAGGGACAGGCTTTCCATACCTTAATGTCAACTCTGTCCAACTCCTGCAAGTGCAGATTATCTTCCTCCAGGTGAGCCTCATGGGTTCCAGGAACCACAAGAGCAGTCCTAAGGCATCCAAAATTTAATCTGAAACATGTCTGATCCTGCATCATTTTTCCCCTGCTTGCTCCCAAAACAGCTCTTCCCCCTTTCCTACAAGCTCCGTGAAAGCAAAGCCAAACACATGAAAGCACTGGAGGATTCAGCTGAGAAGGGGCCTCCCTAAAGCAGCCTCAACTCCGAGGTCGGGCCATGCTGTCCAGGGCTCCTTGCACTGCTCTCCAAAGTCCCCACAGATGTGGCTGCACAAACTCCCAGGGCCGTTCACCCCCTGACCATCTGCATGGCAGGAAGTTTTCTCCTCAGGTGGGGTGTCAGCCCCTCGTGTCCCCTCAGACAGTGTTGCTTCTCTTTCTGCCAACGCTTCCCTTCAGAGCACTCAAGGCCCCAACTGTGCCTTGGCTTGAACCTCCCTGTCCTGCAGAGCAGCCCGGCTGCTGAGCTCATGGCAAGTGTCCCGCTGGCTCTGGGGCTGTGTGGGGAGAGGGCACCACACACAAGGCTTTCTTGCAGACCTCAGAGGG
>NW_020960403.1:7509-8753 GCF_003031625.1 Empidonax traillii | reverse complement strand
GGGCGGCCCTGCTGGGCCGTGTGGGAAGGAGGCGGCCTGGGCCTTGTGAGGGCGGCCGGCGGGAGTGGGCACTGCCCCGCTCAGGGTGCCCGGGGCAGGGCCCGGGCCGCTCCCACCGGGCCGGAGGCTGCGGTAGGCGCTGGAGCAGGTCCCGCCTCACCCGCTCAGGGTTTGGCTTCAGCCTGTGGCTGGGCTGTGTCGGGACACACTGCCATGGAATGAGGCTCAGGATGGGGTCGCATCCCAGCCCGAGCAGGCGGGGGGCACCCGAGCTCTCAAGAAATGCCCACTGAGTGCTCCAAGCCTGCCATGCCAGAGCTCTGGGACAATTCCCCAACTCCTTTGTCTTGGCCCTCTTGAAGAGCAGACACCTCACCCCCCACCCCATCGTCACTGCTGGCACCTGCTGCTTTGCCAGATGCCAACAGGGAATTTCTGCTCTGCTGCTCCACCAGCCAACCGGCAGCACACAGCAGGGCAGGGAGAAACTTTAAAACACATCTTGTCCCTGATTGTCCCCATGACAACACAAAGTGAAGGCCCAGAGGTTCTGCACCAGCTTTCTTGGGGGAGAGATGCTACAATGTACCACTGTTACAATCTGCTTAAATATTGCAGAAAGAACTTCAGATTTGGATGTTCCTCTGAGCAAAATTAAAACACACACAAGTTATCTGTTGATACCAAAATCTGATTTTATTAATTGCTAAGAGATGCAAAGGGAAAGAGGAAAAAACAAGAAAAGGTTGGAAAATGCTTAAGATTATGGTTTAGAAGCAGAGAAAAGATACCACCATACACCTTTCCCTCCAAGCTTGTGTGTGTGTGTGAAGGGAGGGAAGCAGTTTTCTGCCTTTTTTTTTCCCCCTGTCTCTGCCATTTTTGAAGTTATCTTCTTAGCTGCAGGGGGTCTGACAGCTTTAGTTCTCTGGAACTCACACTGAGCCATGTCCCAGGCTGTGCAGGGTCCTGCTCAGCCGCACTTTTAGGCTTTCAGAAATATGGCAAGGCTGGAAGGACAAGGTAGAACTCCCACATGTGGCACGGTGGTCTCAGCTCTCTCCAGGCCGGCACAGTTCCAGTCTCCGGTGGCAGGCAGGCAGCACGCGGTGGCGGAGAGAAGGGGAGGGGAGGTGGGCAGAGATTCTCGGCTACAGTCACCAGTTCTTCTCCCTTTTCTCTCCCTGATTTTCCCCAAGGCCCATCCATCCCAGCCTTCCCCCTGCATGTGTATTCACTGGTCA
>NW_020960403.1:0-1402 GCF_003031625.1 Empidonax traillii | reverse complement strand
TGACCCTGTCAGTTCTGTACTCGGTGGTGCCTCCAGCACTGAACCCCCTCATCTACAGCCTGAGGAACCAGGAGCTCAAGGATGCCATAAGGAAAATGATTACTGGATGCTTTTCAGGAGCAATCAAGTGCCTGTGTTCTGGTGTGTAGCATTCAGAAGGGGATTCAGTAATGGCTCATTGTTCCTTCTTAGGTTTTTCATGGAGATCATTGGGTACTTCTTGTAATAATTTTCTGTGCAATTAAATATTTATATGCCTCTTTCTTCTAATTAACTTTGTATCCATTGAATTTTACCCAGAGATTTATAAATGATGAATTGTGTTCTCTGCATACTTAAAAAAAATAAAGGACCCTGCAGTGCCTTCTTTGTCCAAGACCCTTCTTAGCTGTTCCTAAAGGACAGCACACTGCAGGACAGGGGGGATTTGCAAAGGGCAAGGGCACAAGAATCCCAGCACAGCAGCACTGCCAGGGAGCAGCAGAGCTTGGCCTTTGCAGAGCTGCTCTTTCCACTTCCACACTGGCCTTGGGAGCCCCTTTCTGGCTGCAAGGCCTGAGTGCTCTCTGAGCACAGTCCTGGGAGTGGGAGCCCTTTGAGCACAGGCAGGGACAGGCATTGGCAACTTGTGAAGCAGAGCTGGGCTCTGTGACAGCATCTCCAGGATGCTGTGGGATCTTCTGAGGCCACTGAATGGACTGGGTCACTTCTCCTGTGCCCTTGCTGCAGGGCTGGAACTCTCCTGCAGTGACACCAGGACACTCCTGCTCTTTGCATTGCCAGCCTGATTTGGAAATCCAGTCTTGCCCTGCTGTTGCCAGGGACATGCTGGGAGTGCTTCAGAGCTGCCATCCTGAGGCAGCTCCTGCCCAGCGTGGGCAGGTACAAGGTCTCTCCCCCTGCTCCTCTCCCCTCAGCAGTGCCACTGTTTGCTGCAGCCTCCTCCTCCTTGCCCAGCACAGCCCTCCTGGCACAGTTGGACACAGCCCTTGTTCTCCCCCCTCCTCATGGCCCTGCCCAAGCCCCTCAGCTACAGCCTGATGGCCAGAAACCTTCAGGGCAGGGAGAGCCCATTGCAGTGGTGGGTGTGTAGGGAGCAATCCCTGCTGCCTCCCTTCTGAATCACCCTCAGGACCTGGACAAGCCTAGATTTGGTTTTGTTTCCATGAGGCCCTGCAGTGCCAAAGTGGCCCCTTGATTCCAGGAGGCTGCTCAGTGTCCCCGGGATCCTTTGGCTCCAGAATGTCCTGGAGTGTCACAGTGGTCCCTTTGAGTCCATGAGGTGTCCTCGGTGTCACAATGACCCCTTGATCTGTGGGGTTCCCCAGTGTCCCAAGGTCCATTTGGCTCCAAAAAGGCCCTGTAGTGTCACAGTGGCCCCTTCATTTCATGAGGTTCCACT
>NW_020960402.1:16249-18808 GCF_003031625.1 Empidonax traillii | reverse complement strand
CCACATGTGGCAGTTCTACCTTATCCTTCTACCCTGACCATATTTCTGAGGGCCCAAAGCTTGGGCTGAGCTGAGACCCTGCACAGCCTGGGACAGGGGCGTGAGCGGTGAAACCACACCTGGTGCATTGCAGAGAACTAAAGCTGTCAGAGCCCCTGCAGCTACAGAGACAACATCCAAAAGCTGCAGGGACAGAGAATAAAAAGGCAGAAACTGCTTCTCTTCTGCCACACACAGAGCAGCTCAGTGGGAAAAGGAAGTTTTCGGTGGCATCTTTTCTCTGCATCTAGAAATAATCTTAGCAGTTTCCACCCTTTTCTTATTTTTTCCTCGTTCTCTTTGCATCTCTCAGCAATTAATGAAAATCAGGTTTTGATATCCACAGATAACTTGTGTGAGTTTTAGTTTTGCTTAAGGCAATATTTGAATCTGAAGTTCTTTCTGCAATATTTAAGCAGATTATAACAGGAGAGCACAGAAAAGAGAGAGGAACAGGGAGAAGGGTGGAAAAGGCGGGGTGGTCTGGCAGGTCCGACAGTCCCATGGGGGTCTTTGGGCACAGGAGGATTTACAAGAGGGGGGTGGCTCCCTGAGCTCCCAACTGACTGTGGGGTGCTGGGGCTGTTGGATCCAATCTCAGCCTTGGGTTATGCCAACACTTTTAGTTTAGAGAAATTACAAAGGTGGGACTGAACCACTTTTGTCCCCCACGTTTTAATCATGGCAAATCACTTCTATTGATAGAAATGAATTATTTAGGGTTACAAATGATTAGACAAAAGATCTTCATCAGAATTATTTACTGCACAATAGAAACACTACAACTACCAGTAGTAGAGCATAAGATAGGACAGTGCTCTACACTAAAGCAATTGTTGAAGCAATTCTACTCAAGCTGGCACCAAAGCAAGAATTATGAATTAGAGAGGGATGGAACTCCCCCAGACCAACGCTCGGGGGGAGATCTCTGCTCTCAACCTCCAGCACTGACCTTGGGGGGTCCCAGCCAAGGCAGGAATCTCCACACACTCCCCCAAAAATGGGTTTTGTTGGCACAACCTGCCCCTGGCAAAGGGGACTGGCCCTTTCTGGTAGAAAGGGATGGACTGACAGTCACTGGACTCCAGGGGTTGCCTCACCATCAGGGGGGTAATTCGGGGTGGGAGCAGCGGCCGAAGCTCTTCCCGCAGTCGGGGCACTTGTGGGGTATCCATTACCGGTGGGTCCGTTGGTGTTTGGTCAAGTTGGAGCTGTCGCTGAAGCTCTTCCCACACTCCCCACACTTGTAGGGCCTCTCCCCGGTGTGGATGCGCCGGTGGCCAACGAGGTGGGAGTTCCGTTTGAAGCCCTTCCCACAGTCGGTGCAGCGGAAGGGGCTCACCCCTGTGTGTGTCTGCTCATGCCTGAGGAGAGTTGAGCTGAACTGAAACTTTTTCCCACATTCCAAGCACTTGTAGGGCCGTTCCCCAGTGTGGATGAGCTGGTGCTGGCGGAGGTTGGAGCTGTCACTAAAGCTCTTGCCACATTCCCCACACTTGTAGGGCCTCTCCCCGGTGTGGATGAGCCGGTGGGTGATGAGGGTGGAGTTCCGTTTGAAGCCCTTCCCACAGTCGGTGCAGCGGAAGGGTCTCTCCCCTCTGTGTGTCTGCTCATGCTGGAGGAGATGTGATCTGCGCTGAAACCTCTTCCCACATTCCCTACACGTGTAGGGTCGTGCCCCAGTGTGGATGTGCTGGTGTTGGATCATGCTGGAGCTCTGACTGAAGCTCTTCCCACATTCCAAGCACCTGTAGGGCTTCTCCCTGCTGGGAGGTTGCTCAACAGATGCACCACAAGACAGGGCCAAAGGGGCACTGACTTCCTCCTCACCTGCCTGGGTGGCCTGCAGCTTTTTCCTCTTCATCACAGCCTCCTCCTCCATCCGCCCAAGCTTTGGGAAGGACAAATCCTGCTGGGGGGAAACAAGGGCTGAGCACATTAACTTGGGGGTTCGTCCTGTCCAATCCCATCTCTAGAACTCACTGGCCTTCCTGGGACCATAAAAACTTCCAAAACACCAAGTTTCAGCCCCAAAACAAACAAAAGCATTGAGATTCAGGCAAACAAACCCTCAGAAATAGCACTAAGGCCCCTGCCCTCCTAATCTGCCAAACGTTAAGATGCACCTAAAAAAATATTCCAAAATATGGAGATTCAGTCTAAACTGAGTGTTGGGGGGTCCAAGGGTCCCTTCTCCTCTGACTCTCACCTTTGGGGTGCCGCCTTCCCACACATTCCCCTCTCCAGGTTCTCCACCTTGTTGTCCCAGGGATCCCAGGGGTCCCCACTCTCCAGGCTTCCCCTTCTCCGCTCCCCCCATTTCAGGCTCCTGGGGGTCCCGGGGCTCCTCCCTCTCCGTGCTCCCCCCTCCAGCCTGCCGGGGGTCCCCCAGCTCCGCCATCGCCCGCTCCGCCCTCCACCCTCGGCAGCTCCCAGGGGGACCCCAAAACTGCTGTGTCTGCCCAGCCAGCCCCGGGCTGACAGTGGCCCTGGGGCTGTCCCTGCTCCTCCCTGCAGGCT
>NW_020960402.1:13766-14941 GCF_003031625.1 Empidonax traillii | reverse complement strand
TCCTGCTGTCCTCAAGTTCCCACTTGGCATGATGAGACCCCCCTGGTGTCTCCAATGTCCCCAAGGCCTCCCCATGGCCCCAATTTCCCCCTTGACACTCCCCATTTCACTTTCCCCAAACCCCTCCCCACTGTCCCCAAACCCCATCCCTGATGTCCCCAACCCTCCGTCTCCCCCCAGAAGGCCCTTCTGGACCCTCTGACCCCCAAAATGGCCCTTCCCCCACACTCACAGAAAGGTCAAGGGCACCTGAGGACACTTTGGGGACACTTGGAGGGCTTTGGGGGCAGTGGGTGATACCGGGGGATACTGGGACACACTGGGAGGAACCAGGGGGCATTGGGAGGGACTGGGGGGTTATTAAGCAATGGTGGGAGGGCATTGAGAGGGACTGGATGATTAATGGGGGATTACCAGGACACACGGGGGGACACTGGGAGGTTACTGGGTCATACTGGCTGTTACTGGGTGCTCACTGGAGGATCATTGGGCCATACTGGAGGGTAGTGGGAGGTCACTGGGAAACACTCAGTGGTCACTGGGGGATTTACTGGGCCATACTGAGAGCCACTGGGAGGTCACTGGGCTATACTGGGGGCACTGGGATCCCCTTCCCTGCATGTGGTTCATATCCCCCCAAGACTTTGGGTGGCACCGCCAAGACCCCTCCCCTGAGAACTGGGGGACCCCCTGAACCCCACTGATAGGCTTTAGGGGACACTAAGGCCTCCCTCTCTGTGGGGTCTCTGTGTGCTGAGTTTTGGGGGTCTCTGGGATTCGGGGGGAGCATCAGGACCCGCTTTCCTTGTGGTCAGTCCGCCCAGCCGGCAGGGGGCGCTGTGGCACGAGCGGCAATGGCGGCGCCGCGCAAAGCCTAATGGGAGTTGAAGTTCCCTCGTGGAAACTCCAGCGCCTGCGCAGTGCAGCCATGGCGTTTAAACAGCCCCCCCCTCCCAGAGGGTTCCGAGGCCCCCAGCCCTTTCAGGGACCTCCTGAACCCCTTCAGGCACCTTCACCCTCCCCTCTGAGCGCCCTCAGGACACCAAATCCCCTCCGCGACACCCCGAGATCCTGCGTGGACTACAAACATCCTCGGGAACTCCCGAGCCCCTCCTCTCCACTCTGCCGAGCCCTCCAGCCTTCCCGCCCACAGCCGCGCTCCCCGCAGCCCCCGA
>NW_020960402.1:10054-11058 GCF_003031625.1 Empidonax traillii | reverse complement strand
GGGTGGTGGGAGGTTGCTCAGGTTGGAAGGAGATGATTTTTAGGTTCCCTTTGGTGCCAAAACCAGCATACAATAACTGCTGAGAGACAGTTTTGGGTCTTTAAGCAGCAAGGTATTTATTTCCAGCAATACTGGGGGCTAGCCAGCTCACACTGGACAAACTAGCTCCACCGTTCTCAGTGTAAAGTCGGGTCATTTATACAGTTTTGGTGAGAGATTACAATATTTTGCATGAATATTTATTAAATTGACATCATCTAGTAAAAATATTCATATTGAGTGGGGTTCAGGTGGAGTTTGAGGTGGAGTCATCTTTTGGGTAGATTCCTGGGGATCGTTCCTGTTTCTTTGTCCTTGTAAGAGTCGTTTTCTCTGTTCCTCATCGTCATGAACTTTTCATGTCTTCCTGATTACATGCGAAAGTCTTACAAAAAAACCCCCTTAATTCATCTCTTCACCCTCCCCAAATGTCCATCCTATCTAATTTATGACTACCAGGCCAACCTTTTTGTTATCTTTCATTAGGATAGAGCATATCAGGTGCAAGCAGGCCTCTCACAGGCCTCTCGCAGCCTGGTACCTTCTCTCTCTTGACTAATCTCACAACACCTGCTCTCTGTCTTTGTTATTTTAGCTTACATGCAGCACTCCTCAAAGTGGCATCTGTGAGCCTCTTCTTACAGCAGGATTTTAGCATCTAAAAATCCTTGCTGTGTTTCATTTCCCTCCTTTTCTTAGGACTTATGAATTCTTTTGTCAAGTTCTAAAGGCAAAGTGTTTTGGTAAGTGAACACCATTGCCCACATTGTTTGTGCTCTCTTTACTATAACACTCAGCTTACACCACAGGTAGATGTTCAAGAAAGAGAATGTGATCATTCCTCCCAGTATGACCAGTATGGGATGTATTAGAAAATTAAACACTTGCGTTGTCCTAGGAGAGTATCCCATCAGGGTGTCCCACCAATGATGTTCTCCGATTCGTTCTGCATCAGCTAACAGAGA
>NW_020960402.1:5528-9299 GCF_003031625.1 Empidonax traillii | reverse complement strand
ACTGCTGCTTGATTCCAATCAACGGCGCTCTCTGATCATCACATTGGTGTGCTGAGTCGTCCCTGCTCGCATGAAAACCCCCCAGGCAGGTGCCCTCCCAAAGGCCCCCAAACATCCCCAACATCCCCAGTGATGTCACCGCTGTCCCTGTGATGTCACTGGTGTTCCCAATGATGTCACAGCTGTCCAGTTGATGTAATTGCAGTCCCTGTGATGTCACCAGACAGTTGTGATGTCACTGGTCTCCAGTGATGTCACTGCTGTCCTCACAGGTGTCACCACTGTCCCCTGTGATGTCACCAGTGGTGTCCCAGGGGTGGTCCTTGTGTCCCCAGTGATGTCACAGCTGCCCCTCTGATGTCACTGCTGTCCCCTCTGATGTCACTGATGTCCATGTGACATCACAGTTGTCCCTTTGTGGTCACCAGTCCCCTATAATGCCATTTGTCCTCAATGATGTTACTGATGTTGCTGTGATGTCACCAGTGTCACCAATGATGTCACTGGTGTTGCTGTGATGTCACCCTTGTCCTTGTGAAGTCACAATTGTCTCCAACGATGTCACCAATGTCACTGCGATAGCACGGTTATCCCTTTGTTGTCACCACTCCGCTGTGATGTCACTGGTCCCCAGTGATTTCACTGCTGTCCCTGTGATGTCACTAGTGTAACCGATGTCACTGGTGTCTCTGCAATGTCACCCCTGGCCTTGTGCAGTCACTGATGTCCCCTGTGATGTCACCGATGTCCCTGTGACATCACGGCTTTCCCATTGTTGTCACCAGTCCCCTGTTATGTCACTGGTTTCCAAGGATGTCACTGCTGTCTCTGTGATGTCACCACTGTCCCCAGTGGTGACTCCATGTCCCCCTGAGGTCCTTGATTTCCCTGTGATATCAGGGCTTTCCTTTTTTGTCACCAGTCCCCTGTGATGTCACTGGTCCCCAATGATTTCTCTGGTGTCCCTGTGATGTCACCACTGTCCCTGGTGATGTCACTGGTGTCTCTATGATGTCAACCCTCTCCTTGTGAATTTTTTGATGTCCCAGTGATATCACAGCTCTCCCTTTGTTGTCAATATTCTCCTGTGATGTCACTGCTCCCCAATAATGCCACTGCTGTCGCTGTGATATCATCACTGTCCCCAGCAGTGCCACCATGTCCCTGTGATGTGACCAGACCCTTTTGATGTCATCAATGTCCCTGTGACATCACTGCTGTCCCTCTGTTGTCACTCTGATGTCACTGGTCCCCTATGATGTCCCTGCTGTCTCCAGTGATGTCACCACTGTCCCCTGTGATGTCACCAATTTCCTCTATGATGTCACTGATGTCTTTGTGATGTTGCCACGGTCCCCTGTGATGTCACCGATAGTCCTGTGGCATCACGACTGTCCCTTTGTTGTCAACAGTCCCCTATGAGGTCACTGGAACTCAATGATGTCACCACTATCCCCTGTGATGTCACCAGTGTCACCGATAATATCACTGGTGTGACACCGTGATGTCACTCCTTGCCTTGTGAAATCACTGATCTCAGCTGTGATGTCAGAGACGCCCCTGTTGATGTCACTTGTGTCTCTGTGGTGTCATCACTGTCCTCTGTGATGTCAACAATGTTCCCAATGATGTCACTGCTGTCTCTGTGATGTTACACCTGGCCTTGTGATGTCACTGATGTCCCCTGTGATGTCACCACTGTCCCTGTGACATCACAGCTGTGCCTTTGTGGTCAACAGTCCCCTGTGATGTCACTGGTCCCCAATGATGTCACTGCTTTCTCTGTGATGTCACCACTGTCCTTAGGTGTGGCTCCATGTCCCCATGATGTCACTAACTTCTCTGTGACATCAGCACTGTCCCTTTCTTGTGATCAGCCTCCTGTGATGTCACTTGTCCAAAATGATGTCACTGATGTCCCTGTGGTGTCACCACTGTCCCTGATGATGTCACTGGTTTCTCTATGATGTCAACCCAATCCTTGTGAAGTTACCGATGTCCCTGTGACATCACCGCTCTCCCTTTGCTGTCAACATTCTCCTGTGATGTCACTGCTCCCCAATAATGTCACTGCTGTCACTGTGATTTCACCACTGTCCCCAACAGTGCCACCATTTCCCTGTGATGTGATCAATGTCCCTGTGATGTCACCAGGCCCCTTTGATGGCATTGATGTCCCTGTGACATCACTGCTGTCTCTCTGTCTCTGATGTCACTGGTCCCCAATGATGTCCCTGCTGTCTCTGTGATGTCATCACTGCCCCTGCGATGTCACCATTGTCCCCGATGATGTCACTGCTGTCTCTGTGATGTCACCCCTGGCCTTGTGAAGTCACCGATGTCGGCTGTGATGTCACAGATGTCCCCGTTAATGTCACTGATGTCTCTGTGATGTCACCACTGTGCCGAGCCGTGGCACCATGTCCCAGTGAGATCACCGATGTCCCTGTGACATCACTGCTGTCCCTTTGTTGTTATCATTCCCCTGTGATGTCACTGGTCCCAATGAGGTCATTGCAGTCTCTGTGATGTCACCACTGTCCCTTGTGGTGTCACCAATGTTTCTGATGATGTCACCAGTGTCTCTGTAATGTCACCCTTGTCCTTGTAAAGTCACCAATGTCCCCATTGATGTCACCAACGTCACTGTGATATCACAACTGTCTCTTTGTTTTCACCAGTTCCCTCTGATGTCACTGGCCCCCAGTAATGTCATAGATGTCCCTGTGATGTCACCAATGATGTCACTGATGTCTCTGTGATTTCATACATAGCCTTATGCAGTCATTGATGTCCCCTGTGATGTCACCAATGTCCCTGTGCCATCATGGCTTTCCAATTATTGTTGTCAGTGCCTTGTGATGTCACAAGTGTCCCCAATGATGTCACTGATGTCTCTGTGATGTCACCCCTGTTGTTGTGAAGTCACCGATGTCTCCCTGTGACATCATGGATGTCCCTTTTTTTGTCAGCAGTCCCTTGTAATGTCACTGGTCCCCAGTGATGTCACCCATCTCCATTTGATGTCACCACTGTCCCCTGTGATGTTAACAATGACCCTGATGATGTCACTGGTGTCACTGTGATTTCACCCTTGCCCTCGTAAAGTCACTGGAAGTCCCCTGTGATGTTGCCAATGTCCCTGTGACATCACAGCTGTCCCGTTGTTGTCAACAGTCCCCTGTGATGTCACTGGTCTCCAGTGATGTCACTGCTATCTCTGTGATGTCACTAATGTCCCCAGAGGTGGCACCATGTCCCCGTGAGGTCACTGATGTCCCTGTGATGTCACGAGGTGCCTTTGACTTCACTGATATCTCTGTGACATCATGGGTGTCCCTTTGTTTTCACCAGTCCCCTGTTGTCGTGGTTTTGCCCACCAGCCAGCCCCTGGGGCTGAGGATGGTTTTATCCGGGTGAATTTCCATAGAAAAAAGCCAATCAAAACTTTAGTAACGCCTTTGCTAATTATATATTGAAGAAAAAGGAAGAGAAGGTGGCGCAGTTGAAATTAGGAGCAGTTGAAATTGGTGGCAGTTGAAATTAGGGAGCCATGTAGGGAGAGAGAGGCAGGCCCCAGGGGGGGGCCAGGCCTCCCTCCTCCCCCGGCCCTGGGCCAGGGGCAGGTGTGGCACTGAAGCCCCTTCTCTCTTGTAAGAGAGTGAAGGAAAAAAACTTTAAAGGACTGACTGCTTGGACAAAAAAACGCTGCAGAAGAAATTCCAGCAGAGAGATAACAAAGTGTCCAAGGTCAAAGCCGGCAGCTGGAGG
>NW_020960402.1:0-2190 GCF_003031625.1 Empidonax traillii | reverse complement strand
GGGAGGAACCTCCCCAGGGAACAGGGGTGGACTCAAAAGCCATTATCCCCTGTGACCCTGTGGGGAAGATCCATGGTAGCCAAGTGTCCCTTTCCAAGCCCATGGAAGACCCTACAGGGCCTGGGTAACCCCCAGCCTCTGATCTTAGCCCAGGAGGGGGGTAGGCCCAGCCCTGCCTTGGGGCTGACAGAGAAGAAAAAGAGAGAGATAAAGAGTTCCAGCTGTGACGTAAAGGAGTTGTTGTCCTGAGATAACAGAAGAAGAGCTTGAAAGTGTTGCAGTTACTGAAAAGATCTGGAGCTCCGAGAATGGAGAAAGAGACTGCTTCTCCTCCTTGGACTGATAGAAAGGGGGGAGAGGTATTTCTATAAATATATAATACTTCTACTTGAGTAGAATTGTTGTAGATGTAGTTCTTTAGTTTTATTTTGCTAGTAAGAAATGTTCATGTTATTTTCCCAAATCAGGTCTCCTTTGTCTGCATAAACCTTCTCTCAACTTACAGTAATTGTGTGTGGGGTGAGAACAAACTGACCCAGAGCAAAACCACAAAATGTTGCCTTAAGAGACCATGGAGAAAAAGACTCCAGGCCAATTTAGGGAGGAGATAAGATAAAGAGACCTGGTCCTTTAATGAGTTGTTAGGCCTAGAGGAACACATCCCATGTGTGCCCCCCCAGACAGGGGTTCTATGATTTTATAATAAGGTCCATCCAATCCCAGGTTTATGCAGCCCTGGTTCTGCCCCATTCTGCCCCCTGACACACCCCTTCAGGAACTGGGTTTGGTGCCTTTGGGACCCCTTCTGCCTCATCTTCATCTTCTTCACAGCACACACAATCCTGGGAGTTCCTAAAGAGTTCTGCCTAGAAGGTCACTGTGTCTGGGTGATGTCTTCCGGTCCAGGCCTTGGGATGTTTTTCTACAATTCTACCTTGAAAAGAAGACTAAAAATGGAGTTTAGAGGGATTGATATGGAATGGGGTAGTAGGGTTGGGTATGTGTAACTACTCTGCTAAGGGTAAGGGATATAATACAGCTACATTAAAATATATTCACTACACAACTAGTTCTAAAATCTACAAAACTTTAAAAACCCAAAAAGATCTGAGATATCAGTGTGAATTGACTGTGGTGTGAGTGTTGTTATTGTGAATCTATAATTCAGTCTCTGTTCATTTGTAATAAATGCTACTGAATCCCTTGATAACTATTAAGCTGGTCAATGATTAAATGCTACTAATGTCTTTTGCCCCCTTATCTTTGGATCCAAACCCTTTGCACCCTGACCCTCTTGCATCCCAAGGCTCTGTGTAAATCATTCCCTTTCATTAAAAAAAAAAAGCTATTATTGGGGAGCTGCTTTTGAAATTTTCCTCCTTAGCTAAACTACAAAAAAATTACAATTAGTTGTTGAAGACATTAAGACATGAAGACAATTAAAAAAAAAGAAAAATAATTGTTTGTCTGTATTTTAATGAGCCCCACAGTTTGTTTAGAGACAAGTCCATCATCCTGAGGTACTGAGAGAAGATTGAAGAAGCTGCTCCAGAAGTCAGAAGCCAAACCCCAGATCCTGATGTGTCCACACATCTCTGCCTGGGTGTGGGTGTGAACTGACTGTGGTGTGAGTGTTGTTATTGGGAATCTATAATTCAGTCCCTGTTCAATTGTAGTAAATGCTATTGAGTCCCTATTGGAAGACAATGTTTAAAATGTTGAGAGCTGGTCAGTGATTACCTGCTACTAATCTCTTTTGCCCCCTTTACTTTGTGTCCAAACCCTTTGCACCCTGACCCTTTTGCATCCCAAGGCTCTGTAGAAATTATTCCCTGTCATTGAAAAAATTTATTTTGTGAATTCCACTTTAAAATCTTCCTCATTAGCTAAACCACAAAACAACTCCAATTAGCTGTAGAAATCTTGAAGACATACAGACAATTAAAAGAAGTGAAATAATTTGTTTTTCTGTAAATGAGCCCCACAGTGTATTTAGAGACAAATCCATTGTCCTCAACTACTGAGAGAAGATTGAAGAAAGTGTTCAAAAACTCAGAAGCCAAACTCCCAGTCCCTTGAAGCATTGCTGGGCCCCACTGAGGGCAGGCACTGACAAAGCCTCCCCAGGGACTCCTGAGAGCAGATCCTTGCAGGCCAGGAGTGCAGGCAGACAAAGGAAAGTGTCTTGTG
>NW_020960401.1:7267-8765 GCF_003031625.1 Empidonax traillii | reverse complement strand
AGCAAATGGATCGCCCTGATCACGCAGCGCGCCCGCATTGGAAACCCAAACCGCCCTGGGATACTAGAAATCATCACGAACTGGCCGGAAGGTGAGAATTTTAGTCTAGCAGAAGAAGAAGAAGAGGAGCAGGTGGTACGGGCAGAGGAAGCCCCAGCATACAACCAACTACCAGAAGAAGACATACGCTACGCACTCTACTGATGGTTCCTGCCGTATCGTAGGGATGAAACGTAAATGGAAAGCAGCTGTATGGAGTCCCACAAGACAAGTTGCAGAAGCCATGGAAGGAGAGGGTGAATCAAGCCAATTTGCAGAGCTCAAAGCTGTCCAGTTGGCATTGGACATTGCTGAACGAGAGAAGTGGCCAAAACTTTACCTCTACACAGACTCATGGATGGTGGTCAATGCCCTGTGGGGGTGGTTGGACAGATGGAAGAAGACCAATTGAAAACGTAGGGGAAAACCCATCTGGGCCGCTGATATATGGCAAGACATTGCTACCCGGGTAGAAAAGTTGACTGTGAAGGTCCGCCACGTAGACGCCCATGTGCCCAAAAATCGATCCAATGAGGAGCATTGCAACAATGAATAGGCAGACCGAGCTGCACAAATTGAAGTGTCACAGGTAAACCTAGACTGACAGCACAAAGGTGAACTGTTCTTAGCACGATGGGCCCATGATGCTGCCGGCCATCAAGGCAGAGATGCCACCTACAGATGGGCACGAGACCGAGGGTTGGATCTAACCATGGACGTTCTCTCTCAGGTTATCCATGACTGTGAGACATGCGCTGCCATTAAACAGGCTAAGAGACTGAAACCCCTGTGGTATGGTGGACAGTGGAATAAATACAAATATAGGGAAGCTTGGCAGGTTGATTATATCACACTGCCACAGACCCGTCAAGGTAAGCGCTATGTGCTCACCATGGTAGAAGCCACCACTGGATAGCTGGAGACGCATCCTGTGCCTCACGCCACTGCCAGAAATACCATCCTGGGCCTCGAAAAACAGGTCCTGTGGCGGCATGGCACCCCAGAGCGGATTGAGTCAGATAATGGGACACACTTCAAAAATAGTTTAGTCACCACCTGGGCGAAAGAGCATGGCATTGAATGGGTCTATCACATACCATACCATGCAGCAGCTGCCGGGAAAGTTGAAAGGTGCAATGGACTGTTGAAGACTACCCTGAAAGCATTGGGTAGAGGGACTTTCAAACACTGGGATCAACACCTAGCAAAGGCTACATGGTTAGTCAACACTAGGGGCTCTGTCAATCGAGCTGGCCCTGCCCAGTCAGAGTGCAGCCGCTCAAAGCTCACGGCGAGATTTGGGCCTGGAGTCCTTTTTCCTCTGCAGGTTTTTAGGCAGCAGCGTGTTTGGGGTTTATGAGGACATGGCCTTTATGAGGAGAGCCTCTTAGGAGGTGTTTGGGCTTTCTGAGGACAGCACCTTTATGACCTGCATGGGCTTTATGCAGAGAGATCTTTT
>NW_020960401.1:0-1468 GCF_003031625.1 Empidonax traillii | reverse complement strand
AGCCCTGAAGGAGCTCCACAGGAGCCGGCCCTGCAGGCACCTCCCAGCCCTCAGCAATCCACACAGCAGCACAGGGGCAGGCCACACGTGCTGCTTCCTGGCTGGGACAGGCCGTGTGGCCACCTCCAAGCACCAGCTTCTCAGGGATCCCCACAGCTCCAGGCTCTGCCCATCTGCTCTGCTGGAAGCGTTGAGGCTCCAGCAGAACCCCCCAAGGCCAAGGGCCTTTGGGGCACTTTCCCCTCCCCACTGCACTCCTGGGCAAGTGTTGCTGAGCACAAGGGCCCTTCTTCCCCTCTTCCCCTCTATGGACACCAGACACTCAAAAAAACTTCCTGAGTCTCTGTCTTTGATAAGATGTAGAGATGTATTTGATATTCCCACGCTGGTGTAAAAGGCAGTCCTTGCAGAGAAGAGCCATTTTCCTCTCCAGAGCCACTCTTGGAGCTGCTGCAATTTGGAGCAGGGAGCTGTCTGTCCAGCCCTTAGCATGTACAGTTTGGAACTGACAGGCCTGCGGTGCCGACTCTGATGTCCTCGCTCGTTCCTCAGGGCTGGAACAGAGAGGAACGGAGGCTACCGGAATCTGGTGGGTTTAGATTTCAATTTTGGTGCGGGTTTTGGTTTTGGTTTTCATTTCTGGAAATCCTTAATGATTCTCATGGTTTCAGCTGCCCGCTTTGTGATGGCAGGGCTGTCAGTAGTTATGCCTTGAAGGGCTGGAAGAGAAAAGGACAGAGCCAAGATCAGAGCAAGCATCTGCAGGGCCCCGAGGAGCCCCTCCTGCCAGGGCCATCCCACCCAGCTCTTGCTGTGGCCAGGAGGGAGCAGAGCCCAATGGGATCAGCCAGGAGGTGCTGGCCACCAACACACCCGTGTCCCTGAAATCTCTCTCTGCTCTGCACATGCAGGGAGCAAAGCCCTCCACACTTGGAGCAGGATTGCAGCTCCCTGCCCAGGGTCTGCGCTCCTCCACCAGCCCCCACTGACAGCCCACTGCCCACACTCACCCTCAGTGATGACCTCTGTGATGAACTCATCCTGCTCCTCCCCCTTTCTCAGGTACTTGGCAGCAATCCCTGGGAACACAGATGCTGTCAGGGCCCCAGCGGTGTCACAGCTCCCCCCTAGTGGCACTGCCAGCCTGGCCACACGCCCTCCTGCCCTGGCAGGGCTGAGCCCGGGCCCTTCCTGCCTGGGGACGCCCCAGGGCTGGGCTGGCACAGGACGGCAGCAGCTCCAGGGCACTCGGGGCTCCCCAGCACAGCTCTGGCCGCATCTGCTGCCGCTGCAGCAGCCGGGGCTGGGGCCGAGCTGCAGCGGGGCGGGCAGGGACCTTGTGGCTCACCTATGAACCTGAGGGCAATCTCTTTCAGGGGCTCCTGCGGGCTCTCCACGTACGGCAGGGCCTGCCACATGAACTCCTCCACTCTTTCCTTCTCGCTTTCCACCTGCAGAGAGCGGCAGG
>NW_020960400.1:7550-8766 GCF_003031625.1 Empidonax traillii | reverse complement strand
ATCCTTCATGTCAGAGGTCATTCTTTGAGTGTCTTTTACTTCTTTCATTCAAGGTGGGATGTGAGCAGTGAGGAGGACTCTCAGCACTGGAGGGCAGAGGAGCAAGGTTAGGATTTTACTGCCAGTCAGAATCATGTGTTACTTTTGGCAGGTTGTATTTTTGTGAATCCAACCACATCCCTTGTAATTTGTTTTTTTTTCCTGGTGTTACACAACCTTACAAGTACAGGTGAAATGGCAAGGAGGTCCTTCCAGTAAGAGATCAGTATTAAAGAACCCCAGATAGAAAATTTGGTCAGAATGTTGCACTCTGAGGGGATCTGTCAGTTTGTGCCTTTGCCTCTGTGATTTTTTGCAGTGGCCTTCTGTATTCCCAGAGGAGCAGAGCCAAAAACTGTCATAGGGGCAGCCATGCTGTCCCTCCCGTGTGCCATGGGCCCCTTTGTGATGCCATTCTCCATTCTGGAATGGTCCCTGACAACCAAAGAGACAATGACCTGAACACCCACATGGCAGCCCCACCCGTGTGCCATGGGCCCCTTTGTGATGTCACAGCCTATTGTCTCCATTCCAGAATGGCCCCTGGCAAACAAAGACCCAGCACCTCGTACCCCACAGAGCAGCTCAACCCATTTAACCTGCACCCCTTTGTGATGTCATAGTCTATCCTCTCCATTCCGGAATAACCCCTGGCAACAAAAGAACCGTTGCCCCACATTGTCAGAATGCAGCCCCAGCTGCCTGCCATGGGCTTCTTTGTGATGTCACGGCCCATCCTCTCCAATCCAGAAAGGCACCTGTGTAACGGGGTGAGTTCGAAAGGATGCCGAGATTGAAAACCAAGACACTGCTAAAAGATCAACAATAAATCCAATATTTATTACAGAAAGTGGCCAAGTAAACAGGAACCCAAGAGACAGGAAAGGAGGGGAGTGAACTTAACCCTCAGGGAAATCCCCACTCACTCAGGTGTGTTTTACGAGGTTGTCTCACCGACCCCAGGATAACCAGAATTCCCCCCAGCAGAGGCTGCATCCTCGGAGGGTCAGCAGGCTCACAAAGACAGCGGCGTCCCCGCAGAAGGCAACGTTGTCCTTCCTGTGAAGCTGGAGAGCCCCGAGCACGAGCCACCTGCATTTTTATCCCCTGAGCCGGGGACGTCTCCCTGGGCCGGTGTGGCAGCACCGCCCAGCCAGAGGCCCTCGGTCCCTCCCCC
>NW_020960400.1:0-1191 GCF_003031625.1 Empidonax traillii | reverse complement strand
CCGGGCTGACAATGGAGCCGGCGGGGACTGACCCAGTAACATCAACCCCCACCGCGGGGGGGGACCCGCATCCCCCCGCCCATCGCAGGGAACCCACCCCGGCACCCCCAAAAACACCTCCCGGGGACCCCCAAGGGCACAGCCCTGCACAAGGCCCGCCTGTGCCCAAGGCACCCAAACAGCCCCACGCAGGGGGCGTGACATCCTCGGGCTGTGAGCACAGATTTCCCTGCAAAGCCTGCAGGGAGTCAGTCGAGCTCTGGAGAGCAGATTGTGCCCCAGGGATGGGATTGCAGAGGGGCCCTCAGATCCCCAGGATGAAGCAGCAACCAGCAATAGACACAAAAGGATCCCCGAGGATTTCGGGGGGATTGTCCTGCAGGGAGGGGACAGTGTCACCCCCCGAGGGCGGGGCTGGCAGGTGGGAGGATGCTTTCTGGGGCAGGTGGTAACATTTTTGGCGTCACAGACAAGGATCCTTTGGATGTGGTGCAGTAATCGGTGTAGTCCAAAATTGATACCGAGGGCAAGTGAAACGGTGACCGTCCCCTCATTGTGAAATTGTAGTGATAATTATTCTCCCCTCACTGTGATCCAGCCACATAAGACCTGCTGAAAGGTTCTCTGGTGCAGCCTGGACCTGTTGAAAGGTTTTCCAGGAGAGAGTCAAGCCGACCCTCAGAGGGTTAAAGGGCAGAAAGACATTAACCTGAGCTGGGTTAATGACTGAGTCAAAAGGAATGACACCTCAGGGTGAGTTATGTGGGGATTATTCCCTCTTGATGTCTATCCTTGTTTTAGGACTACTTCTTGTAAGGGCTGTTTTAGGTGTTGTCCTTAGAACAAGAGGAAAGGAGAAATGGGCTATTCAGAAATCTACAGGTGAGGGGATAAGATCTTTACAAGAGTCAATGAAGGCATTACAGGAGCAATTAGAAAAAGAAGACTTGCTGTTAACTGCAGAGAGTGAAACATCTGGGATGGGGGGGAGGAAGGGAAATGAATCTGTTGCTTCCATCAGCCCTCCAAGATGAGGAGGAGCAAAATGAAAGGCTTAGAAAGGCACTAGAAATGAAAAATTGTGAACTACGGGACATCAATTTAAAATAACCCAGACCAGTGGATGTTAATAAATCCCTGTACCCCTCTGGGGAATGGGAAGAGCTTAAGCAAAGTTCTCTGGAGGACACA
>NW_020960399.1:7676-8767 GCF_003031625.1 Empidonax traillii | reverse complement strand
AGAGCTTTGCCCACCCTGCTCAGGGTCCATGGTTCCTTCTTTCCCCATGACAGGGAGATGCACCACGTCTTGCTCCCTCTTTATTGCCCCATGGCAATGCACCTGCTGGGGATGCTCAGCAGTGTGGACCCTCGTTGGGAGCTGCCTGCCCTGGCCCTGCTTGTTGAGGTGAGCCTGATGGCCAGCGCTGCCTGGCCCGTCTGCCTGCCCCTCTCTGCCCTCTGGCAGCCGCTGCCGGGACGGTGCCTGCGCCCTGTGCTGCTGCCTGGGCACAGCCCTGGGTGGCTCCAGGCTCCTGCCACCCGGGCACCCATCACTGCTCTCTGCCTTCCAGGGCCTCAACTATCTGGATGGGAGTAGCCGTGACAGGGTCCTGCGGATCCTGTCAAGGAACCTGCAGAGCCAGTGCCCAGAGAGGCAGCGCCTGGCTCTGAGAGGCCTCCTGCTGCTTTCCGTGGATCCCTCAATGGTGAGAAGGGCACACCCGGTTTAAGCCACACTGGCATTGGGAACACAGTCCCTTGGCCTTGGCTGGGCTTTGGGAGCTGTGGCTGCTGCTCCCAGCTCTCCTGCCTCCCTGCTCAGCTGCCTGCACCCTGTGGGACAGGCCTTTGGCCTCTGGGGCAGCAGGGTGGGGTTGCACCACCAGAGAGCTGTTGGTGGGGCAGCTGTTCACAGACTGACAGCACAGCACTGTGTTCCACACAGGCCAAAAGCATCGCCAGCCGTTCTGAAAGCCTCCTGGAGCTGCTGCACCATGCAGATGGAGAGCTGGTCGGGATGACGCTCTCCGTGTTCCTGACTGTGCTCCGGGGCAAAGACATTCGGGCAATCATCTCCACTGCCCCCAGGCTGGCTCAAGCACTTCGGCCACTGTTTGACAATGTAAGGCTCTGTGCCCTCCAGCCACAGGCACTGGGTGCTGCCAGGAAACTGTGGCCTTTGCATTTTCAGGCCTGTGCCTGGTGAGCCTGGAGCAGGCAGTGCTGAGGTCTTTTTCTCCTCTTGTGCATCAGGACAACACCCATGTGCAGCTGCTGTCCATTCGCCTCTTCCAAGAGGTGATGGAGTTGCTGGCAGAAGAGGGAACA
>NW_020960399.1:0-1024 GCF_003031625.1 Empidonax traillii | reverse complement strand
AGGAATGTCATTGTTCCTCCCAGGAAAGCAACCCTTCTGCCAGAAAAACATGTAGAGTCTTCTAGCAGACTTCTGACAGGCCTCCTTCCAGGGCTTTTAAGTTCCTTGATCTGTCCCTATTAGCTGAAGAAAAGAAGTGTGGAAGTTTTTTTGTATCTCAGATAGGACAGTTTAGCCTGGGCAGGAACACAGGCTTCCCCTTAGAAATTGCCAATAGGTACAACATCCATGAAATCTTGTGTCCAGCAGTGTCCAGCTCCAGACCTTTTAACAGCAGGTATGGCCAAGTAAACACAGAGTTCTCTTTTCTCATCAAGGACTTGAAGATTAATTTCTTTGGGGGTTTTTGGATGAGGGAGGTGCGGGGGGTTGGGATGGAGGGAGGGGTGCTGATGTTCCTTCTGAAACACATTTTAGTATGAACTGTGATCATTTTGGGTAGCTTTATTTTTCCCTGCTTTCAATTTTCATACCTTCTTGGCTTTCTTCATCCCACAGGAGTGAGCTGGTCCAAAAGAAACATTTCTTTTTGTCCTCTGTGTATCTGTTCTCACTTCACTAACTTGTCACTCCTCTGCTTTCATGACACCCTCAAATAAACAAGCCCCTGCTCTCCCCTCTCAAGAGCATCACTAGTTGTCACTTGGCACTCGCAGCCTCTCTCTGCTCCTTACTTAGGGCTGTCCCTTGGAGTCCACAGGAGCCACTTCAGAACCCACCCTGACCACCAGGGGCAACCCCCAGTTCTTAGAAGACTTCCCCGGGACTGGCTCATGGCTGCAGGCAAGATTTCCAGAGAGCCTGAAGTTTAAAGTACCCTGCCTGAGTGTCCACAGGATGAGCTGAAGGCCTTAGAAAGGCTGGAGCACTCGCTCTCTCAACTCCAAATCATCCCCTACTGATTTCGCTTTGTATTGTAGAGCCCTTCCAAGCTTTCTTGGCCAGGTAGCTATCTGCAGCAGAGGGAGGATTAGTGTGTTTGCAATACCCTCCCTTGTTTGCGGTGCTTTTGGAACACTGACTG
>NW_020960398.1:5052-8767 GCF_003031625.1 Empidonax traillii | reverse complement strand
TGAAAGCAAATTGACCCAGAGCAAAACCACAAAAAAAGTGCAATGGTACAATGGACTGTTAAAAACCACATTGAAAGCAATGGGTGGTGGGGCCTTCAAACATGAGCATCTACATTTAGAGAAGGCCACCTGGTTAGTTAACACCCCAGCCTCCTCCAACCCAGCTGTCCCTACCCAATCAGAACCCCCACGAAGCACAGAAGAGGATAAAGTGCCTGTGGTGCACACGAGAAAGGTGTTGGAGAAGACAGTTTGGATTAGTCTTGCCTCAAGCAAAGGCAAAGCCAGCTGTGGGATTGGTCTTGCTCAGGGACTGGGTGAGTGATGCAGAGGGATGGGGAAATAAAACGTACCTCAAGGGGATTTGAATTTAGGGTGAGAACAGCCTGTAATGTTCAATTGCATATGTACTCCTGGTTGCTGAATGCCACTGCCACTGTATCCCATTGTCCCAGTTTAAATGAGACAAGGGTCCTTTGCTGAGGATGAGTTAGGAGAAAAGACCCAGACTTCTCTTTCTCAGCAATTATAAATCCAAAATTAAGAGACTTCAATTGAGGGAAAACAAATTATGGAAAAGGGAAAATAACAGCCCTTTATTAAAAGGTTTGTGTGTATTGGCAGAAACAATGAAAAAAACCAAGTAAAACAACCAAGCAATATTCCTATACCCACAAATAATCCCCTTCAAGAACAAACCGATAAACCGGCAAAAGGAAACGTAAACAGTTCAATTTTTTGCGCCCTTTGGTGCAGTTCCAGCCACAGTCAGCAGGGGGCGCCTTCGGGTCAGTGGAGATGCAAAACTTGTAATGTCCGGTGCCCGTCACCAGGCGGCGCTGTGAGATCCCCTCCAGGGTATGTCGGAGGAAAAAAAACCAAAAAAACTCTATTTCCCTTCCCTTCCCACACTGGGAAAGGAGAGAGGGAGTGGGGGGGGGAGGGGGGGAGGGAAGGAAAGGGAAAAAAAACAGCAATAAAACAGAAAGTTCTCCCAATGGAAGAAAACTCACAATCTTCAACTGGTTAGAATCCATCTCAGGCAAAAACTGCAGCTGGCAATGGCTCAGGGCAAAAAGAGACAGCAGCAAGCTTCTCCTCCGATGACGTGTCCTGCCGTCCCCAACCCCAGCCCACCGGCACACACACCAGCCCCAACCACACCCCCAGCCCACCAAAATCCCTCCTCCCCCCGTTGCCCCGGAGACAAGAGAAAAAAAGTAAACTTTAGCTCCTTCATCTGCCCGTTTCCTAGGAGACTAATCTCTGGGCAATTAGTGGAGGGGCTGATTCTTTTGTTCACCTGATAGTTACCTAATGGCCTATACACAGGGCATACATGGCAGGGGGAAAGGAAAGAAAAAATTCCTTGCTAAAACCTAAACCATGACACCCGTAAATGCCATGGACAATGAATATGGACTGCTCCAGTTCCACCAGTCTAAATGAACTCATCAAGCATCTTGGGGGATGGTCTGTGACTACTGAAATAACACCTTTGGATACTGCCCCCACCATGGGAGAAACTCTTAAAGCAATACAGCAGGTGAAAATGGGCAAGGCAGCTGGGGCTGATGGAATCCCACCTGAAATCTGGCAGCACGGTGGCCAAGCACTCCATGCTAAGTTTCATGAATTTGTGGTGCGCTGTTGGGAACGAGGTGAACTGCCTTCAGACCTTCGTGATGCTGTCATCGTCACCTTGTACAAGAGGAAAGGAGATAAATCAGACTGCTCAAATCACCGAGGTATAACTCTGCTCTCTATTGGTGGTAAAATCCTTGCAAGAATTCCTTTGAACAGATTAATACCAACCATAGCAGAAGATCTTCTACCTGAAAGCCAATGTGGTTTCTGAGCCAACAGAGGTACCACAGACATGGTATTTGTTCTCAGACAACTGCAAGAGAAGTGCAGGGAACAGAACAAAGGACTCTATATTACCTTTGTTGATCTCACCAAGGCTTTCGATACTGTGAGCAGAAAAGGTCTGTGGCAGATTTTGGAACATTTAGGATGTCCTCTCAAGTTCTTTAAAATGATCATCTCGCTTCATGAGGACCAGCACGGTCAAGTCAGATATGGGGACGCACTTTCTGAGCTGTTTCCAATATCCAATGGTGTGAAGCAAGGCTGCGTTCTCGCTCCAACCTTATTCACGATCTTCTTCAGCATGATGCTCCAAAGGGCCACAGCAGACCTCGATGATGAAAATGGTGTGAACATCTGATATCGTACCTATGGGAGCCTTTTCAACCTAAGGCAACTGAAGGCCCACACTAAGACCTTAAATCATCCTGTCCGTGAGCTGTTGATGATGCTGCCCTCGTCGCCCACACAGAAGCACCTCTGCAGCATTTAACATCCTGCTTTGCAGAGACTTGTTAGTTTTTTGGACTGGAAATCAACTTGAAGAAAACAGAAGTTCTATATCAGCCTGCATCTCAGGAAGTCTCCCATCATCCCCATATCAGCATTGGTGAATCAGAGCTCAAATCAGTCCAGCAGTTTTAATTACCTGGAAGCATCATCTTCTCAGACAGTAAGACTGATGCAGAAATAGACAACAGGTTAGCAAAGGCATACAGAGCTTTTGGTAAACTCCATAAAAGAGTGTGGCAAAACAAACACCTGAAGAAAAGTACAAAGATCAGTGTTTACAGAGCCATTGTACTGTCTACTCTTTTATATGGTTCTGAATCATGGGTCATTTACCAGCACCACTTGTGTCTCTTAGAACGCTTCCATCAGCACTGTCTCTGTACAATCCTCAACATCCACTGGATGGATTGTGTGACCAACACGTGTGTCCTTGAACAGGCAGCAGTCACGAGCATTGAGGCCCTGCTGCTGAGAACACAGCTGCGTTGGGCAGGGCACGTCTCCAGGATGCAGGACCATCGCCTCCCTAAGATTGTGCTCTGTGGGGAACTTGCCCCTGGCTGCAGTGAGAGAGGAGCCCCGAAGAGGAGATACAAGGACTGCCTGAAACAATCCCTCAGCCTTGGCCATACTGACCACCACCATGGGTCTACCCTGGCCTCCAATCGGGAGGCCTGGAGACACACCATCTATAACGCTGCTGCTGCTTTTGAGAACACACGCAGGGTCACTCTTGAGGAGAAAAGACAACGCAGAAAGAATCGCGTCTCATCGATATCACCTGGGGAGTCTTTCTGCTGCACCTTCTGCAACCGGACTTGTCTATCTGGCATTGACCTTTTTAGCCATCAGTGCGTTTGTAGCAAGTGTGAGTAGAGCCCCTCTCAAATCTTTGTTTGCAAAGCCCAGCCACGATGATGATATTGTTGCAAAGTGTTAAGTCTGAGCATGATGTGGATGGTAATGACTGAGGGGTGGGTAATATCCTGGGTTCAGAGATAGGATGTGGAGTTTTAGCACTGGATGTCCAGTATTGCCCAAGTCATGTCTGGGAGTTGGTTTTTGGGAGAAAAAGCCGAGGGCCAGAATGCAGAAGTGTGTCATTTTTCCTCCCAGTCTCCAGCAGAAAGGTGTGGGGATCAACCCCTGCGGATCCAGTCCCTGCCTCCACCACCAGTCCCCTACTCATCCCTTGCAGCCACAGCTCCAACAGGTGGAGCTGAAGAGAGCAGTGAAATGAGGAATGGGCAGGGAGCTGGAAGACAGCCCCGGTGTGGGAGGCTGCCTTGGGGAGCGGAGCAGCAGGGGTAACCCCCAGTGCAGCTGAGCCAAG
>NW_020960398.1:0-4624 GCF_003031625.1 Empidonax traillii | reverse complement strand
TGCAGAGCTGCCCGTGCTAAGCCCCAGCTGCCACACAGAACCAACCCCCAGTGCACTGGAGCTTTTGTCCCCATTTCCCCCTGTTTCCTGGGCTGGAGGAAGGAAACAGTTGCTGTGGGAGCCCCCTGCCACATTGCCTTTGTGTGTGTAAAACACATGGAGCCAGCAGCATGGGAATGGCTGCCACCCTGGTTTTATCCCCAGGGGCCAGGCGAGGTCTTATCTTGGTCTGGGGAAAGCACAGCAGGCACTCTCTTCGGGCAGTGTTTCTGTTTGGTTGGTGGTGAATACCCTTTCTGTGTGTAGACTGTTCTGTCTCTTCCACAGTCTTTTATTAATATTGCTGTGTTTACTGTGATTTCTCTCCTAGTGGGTTTTTTTCCCCTCCACTATCAAAAAGGGGTGGTTTGAGAGAGCTTACTGTTCCCACTGGGCTTTAAAACAACCACAGCTGAACAACCCTTTTGAGGAGATAGTTTTCCCTAATATCCAACCTAAACCTCTCCTGGTGCAATTTGAGGTCGTTTCCTCTAGTCCTGTCCCTTGTTGCCTGGGAGCAGAGCCTGACTCCCACCTGGCTGCACCCTTGTGTCACAGAGTTGTGGAAAGCAAGAAGGTCCCCCCTGAGCCTCCTTTTCTCCAGGCTGAGCCTCCCCAGCTCCCTCAGCTGCTCCTGGTGCTCCAGCCCCCTCCCCAGCATTTTTCCCTTCTCTGGACACACTCCAGCCCCTCAATGCCTTTCTTGTTGTGAGAGGCCAAAAACTGACTCCAGGATTTGAGGTGGGGCCTCACTAGTGCTGAGCACAGGGGGACGGTCAGTGCCCGAATCCTGCTGGCCATGTCAGCCACTCCCTTAATGCTTCACACATCTGCTCTTGCCTTCATCCACCCCTGGGCAGAGTTTGATCCATCCCAGTTGCTCTCCCACAGAAAGAGCAGCTCCACAGCCTCACCTTGCTGACTCATCATTCCTAAAATGTACGCAGCCATCCACGACAGTGTCCCAGTCCTGAGAGCTGTCCCAGCATGTCTCTGTAACTGCACTGAGACCGTGGCCCTGTGACTGCACACAGATCTCTAATCCTCCCCAAACTCATTCCCCAAGCTCTGTGTGTTGCTCTGCAGGCAGTTCAGGGCTAATGGAGCAGGCAGGTTTCCCAGGAGGGATGCAAGAGGATGCCCCACAGCCATACACACCCCTGAGGTGCTTGGCCTTCTGTTCTCATCTTGGGAGGCCTGTAGGGAATATTTGTCACTGCTCTGGGTGTCCTGGATTATTCCCAGCTGGATGTGAAGGGGGAAGCAAGGCCCCTTTGGATCCTGAGCCCCCAAGTCCTTCCATTTAAAGTCACAATTTTTGGCCAAGATAACCCTAGGTGTAGAGGCAGCTAGATCCCTACCTTTGTCTGTTTCTTTCGCTATGACTGGTTCGGTCCAGTGCCAGATGGTTCATTACGTACTGGTTCCTTTTTTATTAAAATGTGTCCCCCCTTATCGGAGCGAGGGCCTGGTTGCCAGTATCTCACCCCCCACATTTTTCCAAGAATCCATCCTAAGTCTCCCGCATTTGTGATGTTTAATTACAAAACCTACAATTTCCTCTATCTATTATTTCCCAGACTCTATCAAGTGTTGGAGGTTTGCATCCAAAAGGTCCCCAAGTAACCGTTAAAAACTTGTCTTATCCCCCTCCCGGGGCCCAGTAGTTTGATATAATCTCACAGCCCCAACAGACACAATAACAATGTCCTGGGTAATGACAGTATGACTTCCCAGGATTTGAAGCTGGACAAAAATAATATCCCATTAGCTTTGGGCAGGGTTGTATAGGGACTAACTCACACAGATGTATTTGAAAGCTGGGTGCTCCAGGAGTAGTGAGAGTTTGTATTATCTGACCTGTATCAAACTTTGTCAGGGACCATTTAAAGGGTTGATGGCTAATGCCTGACCACATGGCTGCTTCGACTATGGTAGGGGCAGAGATCAGTAAAATTATCCAAAATTGGAGCTGTGGTGGAACCCTCTGGGGAATACAAATCTGTGTAAGTGTCAATTCCCTTTTACCCCTACTTGGAAGTGTATTCTGTCTCCCATTAGCACCTGCCAAGAAATCAGACAACTCACACTCCTGTTTTGACACGACTCTGCTCTCTCTGCCTACCCCTTTGCCTGAGGTAGCAGGGTTTTTCATCTTCTTCCCAGCAGTCGTGTTTCTTAGGGGTGAGTTTTCAGTCTGTGATGATGCTTCTCAATCCTCAGCTTCCACAGAGGGGCTATGCAGGCAGTTGTGCTAAGCTGGAATATAAAACACTTGTAGGGTTAGATTAAAGAGGGGGTTTTTGGTGTAGTGTGCACTGCCCCTTCTAATATTCCCTCCACCCTTAGGGCTTATCTGTTTTTGGTCCCCTTCCCCTTCTGGGTTAAATCCACCAGCACTCCTTACCTGGAAAATAATAATCTGTTTAGTTTATTCTTGAGCAAATCAAAGTTACAGGTGAGTTCCCCAGACACGCCACAAGGGAGAAGCACAGCTCTACAATTTTCCACAAGTTAATCTTCTCCAAAGAATTGCTCCCAATCAGAAGGCCTAAGACCTTTTGCCCTCCTATATTCCCATTCAAATATTTCCCAAGTTTGTGGAATCCCCAAATTCCTCCCACAGTGGATAGTAATTATTTCAACTTTTTCTAGTTCATATCCAATTGGGAATCGACTTTCCCTACAAACCATGCAATGTATATGACGAACTACAGAATAACAAAACCACTTTACCCCACATATCTGGCATTTACATTCCACCCAAGCATCGTGTCTGTCATGAGGATGACACAGGCAAGGTATAATCCTTTCTTTGGTTCTGTAATCATTGCCCTGAAAATTACAACAGCATTTAAGACACTAATTTCCCATGGGATGTAGCCACTAGCCAAACCATTTCCCTGCCTCCTGTCCTCCACTAATGTAACCCGTGAATTCTTCCACTGGAAGATTTCTCCAATTTCTGGACAATGGAAAGTAAAGCTTACCTATTTCTTTCTGCTGCTTTCCTGTGAAGAAAAGTAAGAAATGCAAATCATTTAAAACTCCTCCCTCCTCCGAGCACTGATGAACCCCCAGCAGGAGTTCCAGCCGCCCGCACGGCAGAAGGGCCGCGGGGCCTGGACGTGCCTGCACGACCCACCGGGCCCATCTCCTCCCAGGGAGACAGAGAGGATTTCAGTTTCCTTCATTCCTCTCTATCATCTCCCATCTGAGGGATCTTGAGAAGGAAAGGAGGCCCTGCTAGGCCCCCCAAACTGCCATTGATTCTCTGCAGCTCAAGGCAAATTATTGCTGCATTGCTGTGCTGGGGCAGAGGAGCAGCTGATGCTGCTTTAAGGCCAACTGCTCCCGAAACCAGATCACCTCCGTGTCCAGTGCATCCTGCCCTGGGGAGAAGCCGCAGGGCAGCACCACATTCTCGCCCTTGGCCAGGGTGATGGGGTTGGGGGGTGCAGTGACATGGAGTGGATCTGGGAGAGACCCCCGGAGGAGGAAGAGAGAAGTGTGAGTTTGCTGAGGCACCTGAGCTCGGGCACAGCAGCGGCTGCTCCGCGTGGTTCGGGTGCTGCCGGGCCAGGCCATGGCGCTGGCAGCGTCCCTGTGCCGGGGCACACGAGGGGCTGAGGGAGCTGGGACAGGGACCTTGCCCTGCAGCACGGGCAGTGGGCTGGGGCCAGGCCACTCTGGGGCCATCCCTCTGCTTCCCTGTCCTGCACTGCCAGCAAAGCTCTTCAAACCCCTTGTTCTCAAGGGCACAGGTGGTGCCCGTGGGGCTCAGGGCAGGCAGAAAGGGGGACAAGGAATGATGGAAGTGGCTGGAAGGTTTCTGGGTGGTTGGCTGGAGCAAGTGACAACTTAGGGACAAAGAAAGCTCAAATGTCCTTCACTGTTCTCACCTCTTAGATTGCAAAAATCTATTATAAAAGTAAAAATGTCTCAGGTGCTCTTGGCATCTTTAGAAAATTACAAGATAAAGGCTTATAACAATCAGTTCACTCAGCCAGGAAGATATTCAGGCTGGAAGCTGTGCCACAGCGTTCAGTAAGATTCAGTAAGAACAGGGGGATTCTTACCTGAGTGCCCCTGAGGACCTTGGAAAACTAAACTGTAAATGACAAAAGCCAGCAGAGAGCAGTGGATGGGGGAACCGCAGAGCATCCTCCTCTCGGGAGCACAACCTGGAGATGGGCAAGGAGAGAGAAAGGGCAGAAGGGAAGAGAAAGAAGGGAATTTAACCAACAACCAGACAGGATGAATTCACTTTTCAAGGGGTTCATTGCTGGTTTCAGCCCTTTCTGTAATGTCTAGGGAAGAAGCTTCAATGGTGAAGGTTGAAATCGATTTTCCATCATCAGACTGACTTTGGTTAGTGCTTTATATGCAAAGTACCTGACTGGTCTAAAAAGTTGTGGGAATTTCCCCTGGGAAAGCAAAGGACAAGCTGCAACATCTGCTCCAGTTGCAGCAGAAAGGGGCAGCTGTTTTCATATGGAGCCCTGGCTTTTCTGACCCAGCCTTAAGAAAGAGACGGACGGGGCAGGACGAGAAGGACAAACCCTGACCGAGTCTGGACTCACTG
>NW_020960397.1:7364-8768 GCF_003031625.1 Empidonax traillii | reverse complement strand
GGAGAGCAGCATTATGACATGTAAGGGTGTTATGAAGAGGGAGCTTTCATGCTGAGAGCTCTTTTATGAGGTGTTTGGGCTCTATGAGGCCTGCACCATTATGAGGTTTATGGGCTTTATGAGAGCAGTGTCTTTATGGGGCCTGCACTTTTATGAGGTGGGTGGGGTTAATGAGGGCAGAGCTTTTATGATATTTATGGTGTTTATGAGGACATGGCCTTTATCATGGGAGCCCCTGATGAGGTTTATGGGCTTTATGAGGACAGCACCATTATGACATGTACAGGCTTCATGAAGACAGAGCTTTTATGATGAAAGCCCCATTATGAGGTTGTTTGGCTTTATGAGGACAGTGCCTTTATGGGGCCTGCACCATTATGAGGTTTATGGGTGTGATGGTTCAGACCTGGCTCCCTGCCAAATGCCCAAAATCACAGTAGCAACCCCTTCCCCCTCCTTTCTTCCCTTAGGGCAAAAGAAAAAAAAAAAAAAAAAACTATAAAAAATTGAAGAACCCGGAATCAAACTAATTATATAAAAATATATAAATATTTACGTATATTACAGTTATATACAATTAAGATGCCATGTACACAGCACAGGGAATCCAAACACCCCCTGAAGGTAAAGGGGAAAAAGGGACAAAAGAGGACAAAAGGGGACAAAACCAAACACCAAACAGATATACACAATCAAACTCAAGAATTATACTATAAACTAGCAAAACAGATCTCACCATATCCCTTAGAAAAGCAGGATTGGCAGACATGGCCAGCACTCTCCAAACCTCCACGTGGCAGGACAGTGGACACTGAAGGACTCAGCCTTAGATAAGCGAGACCAACACAAAGACCCACTGCCCTGAACCTCGCCAGAAGAGAAGAGAGCGAGGTCTCTGATCTCCAACTTATTTATACTCTGGTTTAATTGAAAATCGTATTGAATACTAGGTACAAGGCCACTTCCTTGTTTGCAAGCTGGTCACCAGGAAGGCCTAGACCAAAACCATCACAGTGAGCCACTCTTGGCACTCCATGGACACATGGGGCTTCCTGTGCTTTCACCTTTTCTCTGGGAGGAATCTTCATTCTTATGCCATTTGGGGACTCAGACTGACCATTTCAGCGCGGGGGTTCTGGCACCAAAAAAATAAAGTTCCACCCAGGAAAAAAAGCCCTTACCTTCCATCTCTCCTGTGAAATTGGTGAGCCACTCTTGGCACTCCATGGACACATGGAGCTTGCTGTGATGGCACTTTTTGTCTTGAAGCAATCTTCACTTTTATTCTTTTTGACTGTCACACTGACCATTTCAGCACAAGGGTTCTGACGCCAAACAAGTGAAGTTCCACTCAGGAAAAAAAGCCCTTACCTTCCATCTCTCCTGTGCAATTGGTGAGCCACT
>NW_020960397.1:0-1838 GCF_003031625.1 Empidonax traillii | reverse complement strand
GCAGCCACTCTCAGTATTGTGTCCATGAAGGGGTTCAGCAGTAGGGCTGATGGGCTTTCGCCCCAGGGGAAGCACCAGAGTTGTCTGTTTGAAGGAAAATAAAGTTCAGTCTTCTTACTGAAAGTGTATATAAAGTACATTAAGCATCTTGTTAAACTATGCATTGTAAAGTTTGATCTAGTTCTTTCCAGCTGTCACCTGGAAAAGTCTGAAAATATTGGCTGTTTGGGCAGATACAAGGTCTTAATGCAACAATAATCTGTGTCTTTTTGAAGGTGAAGTACAATTTGGACAGTGCAAACTAAACTTGTCTCTCTGCTGCTAAATTTAAAAGGCCTGAAATGTGTCAGATTATTTAGACAAGCAGTAACTGTTGTGCAGGGTAGGTGTGCTTTGCTTGTATTTTGTGTGTTATGTTAGGATTTATAAGAAGGTAACTTTTGGTGAAGGAAAAGGCTTCGTTCTAAACCAGCTTTGTGTTAATACAAACTTTGCTTTTCACTGGTCAGGCTGTGTCCTCGTGCATCTCCTGCAACTGCTTGTTGGGTTTTGAGTTATTATTACACAGACAAGTTTCTTCTGCTTTCAACAGGCCAGGATCCTGTTTAGTCTATTGTTGTTCTTGCAGAGAGAAAGAAAAGAGGATGACCCTTTTGTGATGGTGTGAGAAAAGGAGGAGAGACTGGCTCAGGGGAAGTTGCTGCAGGAGCAGAAGCAGGTGCTGAGAGCGGTGCAAGAAGAGGGGAAGAAAGAGGGGCTGAGAATGAGACAGAGGAGGGGCTCTCAGGGGGAAATGTGGACAGGGATTGGAGAAATCACAGCAGTGATCCTCAGAGCACACCAGAGCAGCCAAGCTTCGACTCTGGAAATGATCCTGATATGCGGCACCGTGGATATCCCAGTGGGACAAACGACAAGATGAAGTGCCCGCATGGGTCTGGAAGATGAGGACGTCCTGATACACTGTGGTGAGGCCAATAGGGCTCAATGCATGGGCTAAATATAATGATGGCCCAGAGAAATGGCAAACCATTGGTACTGAGGCTTGGATCCCAAAAGGACAATTCGGGTGTATCTGTGAAAATGCAGTAACAGAAAAGGAAGGATCGATGCCTCGATGCTGAAGACAGCACATGCACACTTGACATGCTTCCCACAGGCCATGCACAGTCACAAGTGTATTATGTGGGAAAAGGGGGGGCGTGTATTTGGACACACTGTGCAAATGTAAGCATTGGTGACTGTACTGGAGAAACCAACGGCATTAACTTCTGTGTTGGGAATTTGACTGAGATCCAGGGCTGTGATTTTCATTATTCTGCTCCAACTCCCCCATCTCAGCTGATTTCTGGTGAATATATGTTGTGTAATGAGGTGTCTAAACTGCAAATTGGAATGGACACTCAAATTTTAAACCAGATGTTGTACCATCCAGATAGAGAAGAAATGATAAAATCCAAGGAACCTCACAACGAGCCCTATGGCAAGTACAACGTGGCACCATAGAAATTCAAGAAATCGTACCCTCAGTTGACAAGGCTGGAGAACATCACTGGTGGGATGTTTCCCTAGGATGGACTTCCCCAACAGCAACACGTCTGCCACTTTCTAATACATCCAGTGCTAATCCTGATCCCTGTGGTCCTATTACTGACAATCCTAAACCTGTGGATGTGGTGGAAAAGTAGAGCTGTTGCCCACCACGTGCATGTTTTATGGACTGTAAACAAAATATTGCAAACAAATTTGCAACAGAAAAGGGGGGATTGAAATAGAGCCTGGATGGTTTAGGCTTTGTTAACATAAGTGTGACTTAACGAATATAAGGTGACTGAGAT
>NW_020960396.1:7753-8770 GCF_003031625.1 Empidonax traillii | reverse complement strand
GTGCCATTCCATCCGTGCAGCAGGAGTCACCTGCTGTCCTTGAGTCCCTGCAGAGGAACAAGTGCCATCTCTGTGTTTGGGAGCTGCCGAGGGTGGAGGGCGGAGCGGGCGATGGCGGAGCTGGGGGACCCCCGGCAGGCTGGAGGGGGGAGCACGGAGAGGGAGGAGCCCCGGGACCCCCGGGAGCCTGAAACGGGGGTAGCAGAGAAGGGGAAGCCTGGAGAGTGGGGACCCCTGGGATCCCCAGGACAACGAGGTGGAGAACCTGGAGAGGGGGAATGTCTGGGAAGGCGGCACCCCAAAGGTGAGAGTCAGAGGAGAAGGGACCCTTGGGACCCCCAACACTCCCAGCATCCCTAAGTGGGACCCCCAACATCCCAGAGAGGGGAGACCCTCTGAACCCCAGAGGGGAGAAACCAGGGAGAGGGAACTTTTGGGAGAGTTTTTTTCGGGCTGAATCTTCATATTTTGGAGTATTTCTTAGCGGAATTTTAAATATTTGCAGTTTGCGGGGGGTAAGGGTCTTCTTGCTGTTACTGAGGGTTTTTTGCCTGAATCTCAGTGGTTTGGTTTTTTCTGGTCTGTTTTGGAGGTTTTTATGGTCCCAGGATGCCCGGTGAGTTCTAGAGATGGACTTGGGCAGGAGGAACCCCCAAGCCAAAGCGCTCAGCCCTTGTTTCCCCCCAGCAGGATTTGTCCTTCCCAAAGCTTGGGCAGATGGAGGAGGAGGCTGCGAGGAAGACGAAGATGCCGTGGGCCCCCCAGGCAGGTGAGGAGGAAGTCAGTGCCCCTTTGGCCCTGTCTTGTGGTGCATGTAGGGGCTGGATTTGGGGGATGTCCTTGGCCTTCCCTGTGGGCCGGAGGCAAATCCCCTGCCTGTCCTTCTTCCTTCCTGCCCCAGGCCCCGAGCTGAGGACGGAGAGCACGGAGGACAAATCCCCCCGGCAGAGCCTGGTGGGAGAGGCCGTTTTGAAGGGCTCCCCGGCGCAGGAAGGCAGCGGGGAGGAAAAGGGCCGG
>NW_020960396.1:0-1177 GCF_003031625.1 Empidonax traillii | reverse complement strand
CTGACAGAGCCCAGGCCCTTCTGCTGGGGGTCCCTGCAGAGCTGAGCAGATCCAGGTCACCTCCCATTGCTCTGCCAACCCCCTGGGCCTGCTCTGGGCCCTGCAGGTCCTTGCCCTGCTCCCAAGGGCTCTGGGGGTGCTTCATGCTCAGGCCTTGGGCTTTAGAGCTCAGGGTGGGGATTGGGCAGAGCTTTGGCAGGTTTGTTGTTCTGCTGGCAGGGTCTGGGTCATGATTAGGGGAAGAGCTTTTTGGGCTGGGTTACGATTAAAGCTTGGCTTTTCATGCTGGTAATGTAGTTTAGGAATTGGTTGGGCATTGGAGGACAAATAAGAGTCTTGAGTTCTGATTTTGGGCTTTTTCTGACTTGGAATTAGAGCAGTGGATTTCTTTCCAAAGGAGGGGCAGCACTTTTGGGGAGTGCTGGGGCTTGAGGTTACAAAGCGGGTAAAGGTCCATCAGGAGTGTTTCCATGGTCAGCGTTTTAGCACCCTCAGTGTTCCCTGAACCTAGTTTTACCTCATCAAAACCTTTCTTCTCTGTTGGCCAAGACCCTCTTTTCTTCCCTGAATATCCAATCCTTTTTGTCCCAGTTCCTCCTTATCTCCCCCAAATTTCCATCTGGTTGGGCTCAGCTTTGTGATGACCCTGTGCAACCTCATGGAATCAAAGGGGCCATTGTGGCACTGCAGGGCCTCACGGAAAGAAAGGAACACAGGGACACTGTGAAATCTTGTGGAACCAGGACACCATTTAACATGTGGGGCCTTGTGGAATAAAAGGGAACCCTGAAACCTTTTGGAACCTCATGGAACCAGGGAGCCCTTGTGTCACTGAGCAGCCTCCTGGAATCAAGGGGCCACTTTGGCACTGCAGGGCCTCATGGAAACCAAACCAAATACAGACTTGTCCAGGTCCTGAGGGGGATTCAGAAGGGAGGCAGCAGTGATTGCTCCCTACAGACCCACCACTCCAATGGGCTCTCCCTGCCCTGAAGGTTTCTGGCCATCAGGCTGTAGCTGAGGGGCTTGGGCAGGGCCATGAGGAGGGGGGAGAACAAGGGCTGTGTCCAACTCTGCCAGGAGGGCTGTGCTGGCCAAGGAGGAGGAGGCTGCAGCAAACAGTGGCACTGCTGAGGGGAGAGGAGCAGGGGGAGAGACCTTGTGCCTGCCCACGCTG
>NW_020960395.1:7525-8771 GCF_003031625.1 Empidonax traillii | reverse complement strand
TAGTTTCCTCAGCACTCTCTCTCTTTCCCAACTTGAGACCCCTCTGACCTTTGCTGCAGGCATAGGGGGGTCCTGGGGGGCTCTATGAATGCCACAACTTTTCAGCCACTCAGGTTTATTCTTTAAAAACTGAAAAATATATCTGCACACATCAGCTCATCCCATGTCTGCTCCCTGCAAAGGAACAACAGAAGCTGCAGGATTGTGTTGTAACTGAGACTTCCTTGCCATGCCCATTTTTCACCATCATCTGATATTTACAGTGGCCACCGATTCTGGCAGTATTTCAAAAAGCTCTTTTTACTTTGGTTCCCTCTGGGAATTCCTCCCAGCTCTCTCCAATGTTTTAATATACACCCCACAGGAGTTTTAGCATTTATTTCTTTTCTCATTTAAACTTCCATTATGAAGTTAAATGGTTAAATCTGTAATTTACTAACAATCACAAGTATTATATTGCCAGATAATATCTACTTTTAAAAATTCAAACACTACTTCTTGATTGAAACCTCCTTAAATTCACAAAACTCACAACTAACCTGTACTATCTCAAAAATCCACAAGATCTCACCCTCAGACTACAAAATATTTGGCCTTCACATTGAACTTGTATTGACACACAAACCCAAAAGATGTCACCATAAGACCACAAGATGCTCACTCTACAGCAAACACAAAGTGTATCAGAAAATGCACATATCTATGTGTGTTACAACAATAAAATCTAGCCCACTGAGTTTCTTTCAAGCTCTGATTGACTCCACATCTAATACAGTAGAAATTCAAAGTCAGATCTAAGTGTATTTCCTGCATACCTTGAGGTCCAAGAATATATCTTTTGCAATTATTGCATAAAGTGAGAACATATAATGAACAGGTGCAAAATGGACAAATTCTAATTCTAGGCTTTAGGCTGCCTGGTGCATTCACAGTCAAGGCCAGTTCCCAGCTTCTCTGTCACATCCAACTTCCAAAAGCAGGATGAGTGTTTGGAGTTTGGTGAACCAGGCTGGTTTGAGCATCATTCAACACCAAAAACATTCCCGTGGTGCCCCCAGTAGCTCCCAGATCTCCCAGAGAGCTGCAGGAGAGCCTGCACTGTTGGCATTGTCTGATGGCATTTTAGGCCTTCTCAGGGCAGGCCCTCCTGCCCCACGGGGAGAGAGGGTGGCTGTGAAAGTCCATCCTGGAGATGCACAGGTCCCCAAGAGTTGGGCTACTGAGTGACACCCAACCATGGACAGGT
>NW_020960395.1:3640-5469 GCF_003031625.1 Empidonax traillii | reverse complement strand
ATTGCTGGGGACAAAGGCAGGAACTCAGAGGAGCTCTGCAGAGCCCTGACAGTGCCACTGCAATCACAAGCTGCATTGCCCGGCTCAACACTCAGCACAGCCAAGGCCACAACACTTCCTGAAAGGTGTCCCTTCTGGGGAGGGCCAGGGGGACAAACCCTCCATCTGTCCCTGCACATTTGGTGTCCAGTTCTCCTCATCCACTTAGGGACAAAGTCAGGAGGCACTTTGTGTTTGGCTTTGCATTTCCTTCACTGTTTTGTGCTTCCAACATATCCCTCAGTCTGGGCAGAGTCTGGTCCCTCAAAGAACACAAGACCTGACTATTTGTGGTCCTGCTGCAGTGGCTGCAACCTGGGCCACAATCTGTGCCAGGAGCAGAGAGGTCCCTCCCCACAGAAACTTCTTGATAATGGAGTTATTAAGAAAACAGGACAGGCTGTGGGGATCAGTGTCAGGGCATGGCCTGGGAAGTGTCTTAAGCATCCTTCTCTTAACCATGACCAGCTTTTTCATCCCCTTTTCTCTCTCTTTTCTCATGCTTTTTTCGTCCACAAACCACTGTGATCCCACCCTTTCCCTTCCTTTGTTCTTCCCTAGAGATCCCATGACAAGTCTTCCTCAGTCCCCAAATTTGCTTTCTTATTGCCCATCAAAAGTCTCAGGCCCGGAGCATGAAAACCCCACCCTCGTTTGTGAGGTCATCCCAGGAGCCTTTGCCATTGACCCACGTGGTGAAACCTTCACACAGATATTTTGGAAACTGTCTTTGAGTTTGTTTTTTTTTTTTCTTTTGGGCTTAGAAGGGTTTCTCCAAAAACATGGAAATCCATGTCCTCAAAAATGGAAGTTCTTTGGAGAAGGAGTTTGGGACTCAAAGAATCACAGAATGGTTTGTCTTGGAAAGGAGATCAAAGTTCATCTTGTCCAAGTCCCTCCACATGGACAGTGACATCTTCACTAATTCAGGTTACTCACAGTCCCTGACCTTGGACAAATGCAGGGATGGGACATCCAAATCTCTGGGAACCTGTTTCAGTTCCTGCCACACTCCTTGTTAAATATTTCTTCCTATTCTCAATAAAGAACAACAGTCTTTCAGTTTAGAGCCATTACCCCATGTTGTGCCACTACAGCCCTTGGAAAAAAGTATCCCTGGGATTTCCTTGGACTTATGAGCACCAAGTGTTCATCTGCAAAAACTTTGGAGAGTACCAAGGGATCTCCCAAGAAAAGATTTGGAGGCCCCAAACACATGAACTCTGTGTAGGAACTAAGGAGCTGTGGAATCCATGGTGTGGAGACTGAGGACAGGACAGAAGTAGCCAGAGAAGGCTTGAGGGTTGTTTCAGAGATGAAGGATCCTTTTCTCATAACAGGAAACAGCAGGAGAAATAAAGAAATAATGTCAAGTTAAGCCTGAGAGGTCCAGATTGGAAAAAAAGAGAAAGGTGTTTCACTCCAAGGGCAGTGCTGTGGTGCAACACATCAGCCAGGGGGAGTCTGGATGAGCCCAAGGCTTGGTGTGTGCAGGAAGAGCCGGGGAGGATGCAGAGATGTCAGTGCAGGAAGGGGCCAGCCAGGTGGGGCAGCCGGGGGGATGACGACAGCCTGCAGGGAAAGGGGCAGGGCATGGACAACGTAGGACAGCCTGGGCTGCACAGCAGAGAGGCCTGTGCAGAAGCTGAAAGGCCCTGCCACAGCCACCTTCTGCAGGCCTTTGGCCATGGCTGCTGGCTGTGCCCCTGAGGCCAGGAGGACACAAGTGGCCCTTGCAGCCCTGGGGCCTCCTGGCCTCCTTGTCCCTGCTCAGCAGCCTGGCAGGTGCC
>NW_020960395.1:0-1068 GCF_003031625.1 Empidonax traillii | reverse complement strand
CACCTGCACACCCCCAGGGACTTCTTCCTGCTGCACCTCTCCCTCACAGACCTGGGCTGCATCTGCACCACTGTGCCCAAAGCCATGCACAACTCCCTCTGGGGCACCACAACCATCTCCTACACAGGATGTGCTGCACAGGCCTTTTTCTTTGTATTCTTCATCTCAGCAGAATTTTATCTCCTGACCATCATGTGCTACGACCGCTACGTTGCCATCTGCAAACCCCTGCACTACGGGACCCTCCTGGGCAGCAGAGCTTGTGCCCACATGACAGCAGCTGCCTGGGCCTCTGGGTTTCTCAATGCTCTGCTGCTCACAACCAATACATTTTCCCTGCCCCTGTGCCAGGGCAATGCCCTGGGCCAGTTCTTCTGTGAAATCCCACACATCCTCAAGCTCTCCTGCTCACACTCTGGTTACCTCAGGGAGATTGGGCTCATTGGTGTTAGTTCCTTTTTTGCATTTGGTTGTTTCATTTTCATTGTTTTCTCCTATGTGCAGATCTTCAGGGCTGTGCTGAGGATCCCCTCAGAGCAGGAACGGCACAAAGCCTTTTCCACGTGCCTCCCTCACCTGGCTGTGGTCTCTGTCTTTACCAGCAGTGCCATTTTTGCTTACCTGAAGCCTCCCTCCATCATCTCCCCATCCCTGGATCTGATTGTGTCAGTTCTATACTCGGTGGTGCCTCCATCACTGAACCCCTTCATTTACAGCCTGAGGAACCAGGAGCTCAAGGATGCCATGAGGAAAATGATGACTGGATGCTTTTCAGGAGCAAAAACCTGCATCTTTTCTTCTGCAGAAAACTCATTGTGTAACACATTTTTGGCCCAGCCTGCCTTCTAAACTTTTCGATACTGGCTTGTGGCGGGGGGAGGGGATGGGGAGAGGGATTTCATATTATTTCCTGGTGTTCATGTCATGAACACTTAAATTTTATTCTTCATCCCATATATCATTCACTCTCTACCTCCTTCTTTTGTTTTTTCTTTTTACCCAAAAATTGTACTAATCAGGAATCATGCTCTGTGTGCATTTGAAGAAAATAAAGATTTGTGCAGAAAG
>NW_020960394.1:0-8772 GCF_003031625.1 Empidonax traillii | reverse complement strand
TTCACTGTGATACTAATGAAATGTCATGTGAAGCTTCCTGTAAATCCAGCTAAACAGTCACTGCCAAGGATCATTAAATCAATGGCACATTCAGCTATTCTGCTTAGAAAGTATTGTTTTAATTGCTACCAGGTGATTTTCATTAATGTAAGCATCTTCCATTTTACTGACTTTTTAAGTCTGATGGCACAGAGACTTTTGTAGTTCAATAATGACAATACTTTGCCATTTCTAGGAAAGGAATGGAGCTCACTAGAGAAAGTGGTTGAACAGGAATGGCTAAACTTCAATCAAATTATTCCACTGTGTGGAGCAAGACCTGCTCTAATGCTCAAGCAACTTAGCAGGTTTTGTCATGAACACCATCTGAAGCAATCTGAAATGTTAAGTATCTACAGCTCCTGCAGGAGATTTCCCATTGGACAGGCAAGTTTGAAAAACCTCAGTGTTCATTTCTCTGCATCAGCTTACTCAGGTAGAGGGCAGGAAAAAACACTTCCCTGCCTTATGAAATACTTCTCATTCACTGAGGGAAGAAGACAACTGACATTGTTCCCATTGGCTTTGTTCTGCTTTTTCTCTCATATTTCCAAAATCATAAGCATGTGAAAACAACCTTTCCAAGCACACAGAGTATCCTTTGGCTCTGGGGCTTGTCACAGCAGCAATTCAGAATCTGAAGATCTTGGCTACGATCTTAAAGTTCTCAGACGGCAAACAACTGGGGTGCAAGGAGAGAGAGGGGGGGATAAAGGAAACCATTCCTTAAACAGAGAGAAAAGGTAAAGAGGAATGCCCAGAGGAGCTCAAGACACCCACACACACCAGCTCTTACACTTTTCAGATACGGAAGGTAGGAGATGATACAGATCAATTTACTCATTTCCACTAAAATCAGTTATAAATACTCAACTCAAGGCAATGATAGAACCTCATTTCAAACAAACTCCATTCAGGATCACTTTCAGTGATGACATTGCTTTAAATATTGCTAATTCGACAGGAAAAAAAAAATCATTGCTAAAAACCTCCCTTTTCTCTCCAAGAGGTTTCTTCAGCAATACTTACACTTCAAAGCAGCATTCTTTCTCTTCTGTTGTGACCCTGCCTGCCCAAAGAACTGATTTTATGGACAAGCTGTAAAGAGAAAGCACTTCCCACTCAGATCTCACTCCACCTCTGTCTGCTTTGTAGCCAGATTTCCCACTGGGGGTTCAGAGCTGTTGGGTGATGCCCAGTAGGAGGGGAAAAAAAAAAAAATGACACACCTGTGGAGGATTTGCAATTAAGAACTAAAATCTTTAGGAGTGAAAAACTATATCTTCTGTTAATCAACAGGACACACACCTGGCTTTCTATTCTCACATCCACCTGTCAGCTTTCAGGGATATTTGAATTTTACACATAATACCTAACTTTTAAATAATATTTTTAAGGATTCCCCTACAAAACTGCAGATTAGCCCAGAACACCATAGTCTGAAACCCTCCCATACCATTTCTTTGATAGTCAAAGTCCTTCTGGTTAAACACCTGCCCTCTGATTTTATAAAGCAATGAATGAAGGTCACAGGTTTCCTACAGCTGAAAGCTAATTTATGTCAAGTGTGGTAAAAGTGTCTCAGGGGCTGCTGTGGCTGCTGTTACAATGACTGCAAGCTCTTTGCTGGCCTGTGGATGTTTAGCTTGTCTCCTGAGCAGTCAGCACAGACTCTTGTTATAAAGAGGGCAAACTGAATAACAGGGAAGTCAAGGACACTATAAAGGACACTGAAAACAAGTTGCTTGGCACTAATCTTGACATCAATACTCCTGGAACAGGAAGGTGGCCTCAGTGTAAATGAGTAGACTTCTGACAGCTTTGCCCAAGTTTTCACTTTATGAAGTTATTAGATGAAGTTTGTGTTTATAGTATCCTGTGCAAATGCTGATCCTCTTCATTGATCTGTATACACACATATATGCTTGCTCACCCTAGGAAAATTAATTCATAGGATAACACTCTAAGCATTCCATTTCAGCCCAGTGCTTTTCCCTAAAAGTGTAGATAAGCTGAGTTTCCTTTTGACAGAGACCTATCTAGTAGCAGTGAAGTTTCTGTTCTCTCACCACGTGCCTCCAGATCAAATTTAAAAAGCAGTTAGAGGACTCAGAGTAAACACAACATCTATTTGTGTCCTCTCTTGCCACCTCTTCAGCTGCATTTCTCCGTAGCAGTTATTCTTTTATCATGAATGGCTTATCAAACATGAACTCCACGTCTCTCCAGGTAATTAAAGGCTGTAGATCATATAATAAACTACTCCACTGCCAGTTGGCATCATAAACCACAAGGAGCCAGTTGTTCAGAATGTCATCCAGCCTGCGACCAGAGGAGAGATGAAAGCTGAACTCTAACCTGAGTGATTGAGAATATACTGTTTGTCACTGCCTAAAGAAAACGTGCACTGCCTTCACTGGCATCCAGACTTCCTAAATTTAGTTCCATGCTCAAGTCTTGAGATTAGTGAAACCTTTCCAAGAGGAGATGACAATGCTTTGTGTTTTATCCCAGGACAAAGTTTAATCATATGGCTTCCCAGGTGACCTTAAAGCATATTTCTAAAACAAAATTCTGGATGCGTAAATTTGGACAGGAGACAGTCATTCAGATTTTATGCTTGTGCAAATGGGATCAGCAACCTAGGCTTGTCAGTCCAGGAATTCAGGCTGCTAAAACATTCCATCACAATATTTGACAGCTGACCTTCAGATAATGATGGTGTTCTCTGTATGTGTTTTCAAACACTGGCCTTCCATGCATATATTTTACACATTTCTTACGACTCAGGAAGAGCTGCAGTTATGAAAACATTGGAGTCAGAACTGAAAGCTTGGTGGCGCTGCTGTTGCAAGTAACTCTTTTACACCTGTCAGTCTTTGCTGGGCTTTGACATAATTTCCAAATGCCTACTAAGAGGATCAAATGCAGCCCCTCCTCTAAAACAGCAATCCTCATCAGTCTTTCTTCTCTCCCCTTCTTCATTTCCCCCCCCCCCCAGCACACATCAGGAGTGTGCTGCTCTCCAACCTACAATTTGCTGCCTTTTCAGAGGGGGGCCTGTAGTCATTCTACACCAGAACTTGTCCTTTTAACACCTGCCTCCGATACCTCTGTCTCTGAAATAACTGATGGAACACTGAGCTTTGGATTCACTGCTGTAAATGTGGAGCTCATCAAGTCAGAGGTGGCAGCTTAATATAATTGTTCCCTTTCCTCCAACACACACAGCCCTACAAGATTTAAGTTAATGGTAAAACAGCAAGACTAAGGATCCAGGAACTTGATATTGTTTCATCTGCCCCCAGAGCTGTCCCAGCTTGCATATGGGGTTTCAACCCTCCTCATTGAAAGTAATGGGAACACTGAACTGTTTTCAAAAATCCCAGATCAGACACACACTTATAAAGGGTGTCTCCTCTGTGAAGCTGTCTGTGTGAAGCTTTCCAAAGCTGATAAAATAAGTTTTGTTGAATTTTCTTCTTCTCACTTGAGTCCAGTGTTTTCAGTTCATCCCAGAAACTATGAAACACGTATACAAAAAAAGTTAAATGATGCAGATTTGAGGACATTAAGCCAATTCTAACTGTGCATTGATGCTTTCTTCCCCTTCTCTGTGTTGCTGTCTGATTATTTGACCGTGCACTGCTGGCAGTGTTTCATCACCATAGGCAGCACTGACTCATAGCCATTTGTCACACAAGAAACACCACAAAACACCCCCCTTTCTGCACATTTATGCCATGAGGGAGGACTAAGGTCTGTGTGGCCCTGTGTGACTGCAGCAATCAGTCAATATGCATGAACCTGAAGGAGCAGAGTCTCCAAATATCTAATTTCATGCACCCAAACATGTGGCCGAAGGTCAGAGACTCACTGTCAGTCTGAAATGGAAGTTAAAAGAGTCCTGATTCAGTTCTTTGAGCTGACCACCCAGCTATGCTTCATTTCATATCCTTCTCAAGACTCATTAAATGTTTCTTTGAGTGCAACATAAAATTTCCTGTGTTCAGTGCCTATTTCTTTTTCCTCACACCAAATTTATCAAGTCCAATGTTTTGGTAGCACCTTTCCCTCCAAAAAATAAATATTACCACAAGAAAAGTCACTCACTAGTCACTTATTTCCCCATTTTATTTGAAAAAATCAAAGGATATCTTCTTCCCCATAACATATTCACTAATTATATGCCATGCAAACTTAAAACCCAGAAAGAAACATTTTTTGAAATGACAGCAATAAGAGATGACCTTGCTAGATTTAAGTTTGTATTTGGAACACAGAAATTGGCTTGGTGAACTCTTAAAAGACATTTCTGATAGAAAAAGCCATTCCAGTGATGTGATGCTGTATGTGTGAAACTACTGTGCTGTCCAGCATTTTCCAGCTGCTTCACCATTACAGTTTTAAATGTCACTTATTTCTGTTTGACGAGCTCAGCAAAATCCACAAGCAACAAATACTGAGTCAGTTCAAAGTGAAATGTTTCTAGTTTTCCACAGATGACGCAAAATCACAGTATTTTCCTTTCTATCTTCGTAGTTTTAATTACACCAGCAAACTCTTATATAAAACAAACAAACAAAAAATAACCAAAAGCCCCCCAAACCAAACCAAAACAACAACAACAAAAAAAATGCACACACAAAAAAGTAGATTGTGTGCTTCAAAATTTACTTGTAATGCAATTGCCCCAAGGTGGCGGGGACTAAAAGTCCCTCTGCTGCTCACTATTTAACCATAACAGGGAAAGAATTTACTTTATTATTATTAATATTTATTATTATATATTATTTAATTTATTTACTGGACTAACTTGGAGTCTACTGACTAGATCAGACCCGAACTACTGACCAGGCACCAATTTACTAATTCCAGGCTTCTGCACTGCAACCACTCCTTCACATATCACAGATACAACATCAGCTCTCTGCTCTGTAAGGCAATAGAGTTTAAATAACTCTTTAAATAAATTAAAGCTTACTGATTGCAGTACAAACCTCCTGTGCAAGCCCCTTCCTATCTCCCTATTTTCCCCCTGATGTCCTATTCATCATACCACCACCACCATCCTCTTATTTTGTGATGCAGCGTGTATCCAGTGTGAATTCCATATCCACTACTCACCATTTCCCGTGTGGAACTTGCAGGAGCAGTAAACATTGCATAAAGCCACAGGGGAAAAGAAAAAAATATAAGATAGCAGGGCTTGGGGATCCAAGACGCTGCCTCCCAGCAATAAAATAACATCATTTGAAGTCAACTTTGGCTTTTCCTTTTTGCCCCCATTGTGGAGTGAGTGACAGCGTCGCACTGGACCATCATGTACAGATTATTGAATAGAGGAATGAGAAGAATTTCATCTCATGATGAGAAGTGGCCAGAGTTGACTGGCCAGAACTGGCACGCCTTAAGCTGAAGGTCAACTTGCTGATGAAAGATACAGCCCCCAGGTTCAAGCAATATGTTCATTTATAAATATGTGCACTAAGTTTCCATAAAAATTCATTAATGGGAGTTACATGATCAAGAAAATAAGGTTAGAGCAGGGCAAACACTTGCAGCGATCAATTTATCTGCCATTTCTAGCCACTTCTGTTCAAGCAGTCTCCCTTCCGAAAAACAGATTGACCCACTTCAATTTTAAACAGCATTTTAGTTTTTTTTGATTTGTCACAGATGGGTTGCTGTGTTGCCACATATACTGCTTATTTGTACATGGGAGATGCAACTGGTTAGATAAGTTATTCTCTGGATTTGTATGATATTTGTATGAACACTTCCAACAGGAAGTTCACCTCTCCACCAACACTGTGCACAACCATTCCCACAGACAGGAAATAAAATGGTATCAAAAAAAATCATCCAAGGAAAGAAATGATCCTCATGCAAATACACCTCTAGAGAAAGCACTTGTGCATCAAAAGTTGGATGCACCTTATGGTAACCTAATCACCAGCACCCAAATCCATAGTTTCTACAGGAAGCAACCAAAACTCACACAGTAGTCAATATTCCCCTAAAACTTTTCATGCCCATCAAGTGAGAGGAGTTTTGAGGAGCAAACCAGCTCATTCCCCTTCAGAAGTCCCCTAAAATGCAATCTTCTTTCTCTGCCCAATTAAAATCTTTCCATCACCTTCAAATTCCCAGTCCCTTCTACAAAGTTAACTAACCCAAACACTGGAGATTAAGGTTATATTGGCATCAAGGATCATTTGGAAAAGAAGTATTTTTAATTGACAGGAAAATGCTTTCAAACAAAATGAAGGCATGAAAGAACTTGGCAGGGGCAATGACAAGAGGAGAGAACGAGAAAGAGGAGGAATGAGGAAAAATGCCCTAATACCTCTCCTGTATTGAGAGCATATATCCTCATGAAAGGATTTCCTGCTCTTCAAGAAAGAGCTTTTTGATTCACCTAATTAGATGAATTTGACCTCAGCATTTTCACTCCTGCACCTCCCTGCCTTATTTACAAACCCACTGGGTTTACTGACCTTAGCATGAAGGATGGTGAAAAGATGGAAAGAAGTCTTTATATTTTATTGTTTTCATTATAGTACCTTACATTAAGTTACAGCTAGTTATTATTCTTAAAGATTTAACAGCAGAAACCAGGAATATCAGTTGATGCCTGAATTAATTTATCTTTATAACAACGAAATTATTTCTATTTAAGATGCTGCTAAAAATTTCAGTAGTTGTAGTATCTGTCCGAGGTATCATATCACTTACAGGTTTGTTGTTAAGCTCTAACAGTTTTATGTTAACCTCCAACAATGCTACTAACCCTAAATCTCTAAAGCAAGAAAGGATCGAGTCTAGTTTCACCTGTAGAGAAAGTAAGAAAGCCCAATAAAAAAGCATTTGGGTTCCTCCTTATCTACCCAATATGCAAGGCACCAAACTGTATTCACTTATCTTGGAACTCCTCAGTTCCTGGGGTACTGCCCTTTTTAGAAGATGGTGTACAAGGTGTATTTGAGCCCTGAGGGCAAGAACTGCTCCTGACCTTTCACAGCTGACATAAAAGAGCAGAACAAACTCTCCAGAACTCAGGAAATAAGACCATTCCTCCAGAAACACATATTACACCTCTCAGCATGAAAACATTCATAACAATTCATTGTATTGCTCTAGCAAAGTGAGCAGTCTGTATTTTGCTCTCAAAACCTTGACCACCATAAATTTTTGCAGAGGCAGAGTTCTCCTGTGATAGTGCTAAGGCCTGCCATGCTTCTGTGTCCTGTAGTACAACCTTTTCTGCTGTAAACCAGACTTATGCCACTGCTGTATCTTATGCCAGGAGCAGCATTCTGTGGTGTACCCTGTCCACAAATGTTCTGTCTTAGTCTTTAGCCTGTTAAGGGTGGCTGTTACAGAACTAGGAAACTACTCCAGGTCCCCCCAAAGACACTTTCAGAGGGCTTCACTGCTAAGTCTGTTTAGGAAAACAGAGGAAAAACCATTGAATAATGTTTAAAAAAAGAAAGAGTTGAGATTTCTATTGCTTCTGGTTCAGGTCACACCAAACTGTGCCTAAGAACAGCAGATCACAGGGAGATATTCATTCATTGCTACTCACGAGCCACCCAGACCCTTTTTTCTGACCTCTACACCAGGAGAGGGCAAAGGGGCACCAAGTACTGGGAATCTGCTCCACCAGCAGGCAATTGTATTACAGAGAAACAATATATTTCTAAACAATATATTTCCTGTACCTGTATTCCAGAGGTATCACAGCAGGTCCAGTACCATCCTGAAATCCCCACTGACTCTGTGTTCCTCTGACATCCCGGGACCAATACAAGGAGGGAGCATTTTAAAGGGTGGAGCAGGTGAGAATCAGGCTCATAAAATGTAACACCTGCAGTTAGAGATGATAAAGCACGAAATAGCTGTAATTAGTGATAATGCTAAGCACCTTGTTTCCACCCTTACTGTTTCTTTAGCCACAGCCACCTGCTGTGGGGAGAATGAAGAGCCATCAGCTCTGGGGCTCGGACTGAGGATTTAGCTGTAAGGCTACTAAAGCCAGTGGTGTAAGAGTCTTATGGTCCTCTTTGCTCACGTTTGTAGGAAACATCAAATGATGTATTTACTGATAAATCAGACACAGATGTGGGCAGGCTCCTGGCAGACAGAAACACACTGCTTGCTTTTGCAGAGATTTCAGGGACACCTCAGAGCCCCCTTAAGAATTAACTTTTGCTCCAGCTGGTTCCTTAAGGCCAGGTCCTCAGCAAGCATAAATTATTCCAAGCTCTAGTGAATTCCTTGTAAAACCACCCTGATTTACATCAACAGAGAAACCAGCCCTTTTTTACCTCCCCTTGCAATTCCAAGTGTTTGTTTCCTTTTTATCCAGCAGTTATGCTGCTGAATGCTAATGAGATGAGACGTGATTCATTCCCAATCAACCATTTCCAGAGTAATTAGCGTGAGCATCTAACCTTCACTCTCCCTGCTTTTTCAGGTACTACACAGCCCCTACTACCCACAGATCCTGGGATACTGCATGGAGCATTTCGGCTGTATCCCAGCTGTAATTATGTCCTCAAGCATTCAAGACATTTTGAAGAATCACAACCACCCCTTAGTGTTCTGATGGAAATGAAGTTGTTATTTTTCTATGTAATTATTTCATCATATTTATTACTTAAACCATCTCTAAGAACAAAAGCTACACGGCAAAAGCAAGGCTTCATTTCACCAGGTGCTCTCCTGACA
>NW_020960393.1:7592-8772 GCF_003031625.1 Empidonax traillii | reverse complement strand
TCCTGGGGCAGTGCTGGACTCGGACAGTTGGACTGGATGGAATCATGGAACGTGCTGAGGTGGGAGGGTCCCCTCGGGACCATTGAGTCCAGGACCTGATTTTCAGGCACCAAGAAAGTAATTGAATCTGGATCAAATGATTTGGCTCCAAAAAATCTTCTGCCCCTAGTCTACACTGCAAAGTCAAACAAAAAAGACCTGCAAAATACAGGCCTGTGTTCCCCCCAGAGGGAAGGCAGGCAGTTACAAAGACGGGCAATAAATCAAAGCTCAGAGCATACGTTCATGGTCATCACACTTGTATGACACACAAAACTAGTCCTCTGTTCATTCCCCATGTAGAACTCTCATCAAGAACTCCAAACTTTCCTGTCTGTATTTATATACGTATGTATATATATATATGTGTGTGTGTGTGTGTGTGTGTGTGTATTTGTGTCTGTCTGTCTAAGATTCTGTATCTTTGGATGCAATATTTACATGCTATTGTTCTGTGGCAACAAGTGGACTTTAAAGGTTCCAATACTTGATGAGATGACCTTTCTGCTTCTGGGTTCTATTTTTTTAAAGAAGGCAACACTAAGAGAACTCTTTAGCCAAATATAAGTTAAGAGATTAATCAGAGCAAATGTTTTGATTTTTATTTACAATTGTACAAGTCGTTCAACTCTTTGCCTACTCAAAAGAGAGGTTTGAAAATTCTCCTTCAGAAAGAAGCAAAACTATTTTGGGAGGCTGTTCCTTCCAACCCTTTCCGAGTTTCCAATAAATGCTCACCATACTTGAAATGCAAAGCCTGAAAAATGAAACAGGGTTTAAACTGGAATTCTTGTTGCCAGCACTGATCTGGACAGAAGTTCTTAGAGAGTGTAGCAAAGCCAGCAACAGAAATAACCTTTGGCTCTATAGCACAGCTCTGCATTCATTGGTTGTGGCAACAAAGGTTGGCTTTTAAACCCATCTGCTAAGGAAACCTTTGCAGAAATGTGAACTTCTAATGCTACTTTTCTTCAGAAGTTAGGAGGCCTTAATACAGTGTACACAGATGAGAGCCTGAAAGAGGAGAGAGCCCAGTTCCTGAGGATGGGTGGAGATGAGGAATCAGGGATGCTGAGCAGGCTTCAAGCTTTGTGAATTTTCCAAGTCCCTCAGGTTTTCCTAAGGGACTATTTTCAAATCT
>NW_020960393.1:0-1119 GCF_003031625.1 Empidonax traillii | reverse complement strand
TTAAGGCTTCAAGGGCCTGCAGGATTTTCAGAGCAATTTGGGGTTTGCTTTTGGTTTTGCATCTCTGAGAGGTTTGTGCAGCCATGGCCTCCAATTCTCTGCTGTAACGAGTCCCTTGAGAGCCCCAGACAGTGACAACCCTCAGTGGGTCATTAATGCTTCAAGGCACTCAGGGTTTATTAAAACACTTCTTTTTGACACTGAATCTGTGAGAGGTTTGTTCAGTCCTGGCCTCCAATGACCTGCTTTAATGAGTCCCCTGAGAGACTCTGTCAGCTGTGACACTCACTGTAGCTCATTAATGTTTCAAGGCACTTAAGGTAAATTTGTTAAGACACTTCTTTTTGACACTGAGTCTTTGACAGGCTTGTTCAGTCATGGCCTCCAATTATCTGCTCTAATGAGTCCCTTGAGAGCCTTTGTCAGGAATGGTCCTCAGTGGGGCTTGTTAAAGCTTCAAGGTACTATAGGTTTGTTAAGGTACTTTGCCTTTTCCTTTGAGTTTTGAAGAGGTTTGTGCAATCATGGCCCCCAATTATGTGCTTTAATTAGTCCCTGGAGAGACTTTGTCAGTAGTGACACTCAGTGGGGCTCGTTAATGCTTCAAGGTACTCAAGGGTTTTGAAGGAATTTTTCCTTTTGAAAGTGAGTTTTTGAGAGGTTTGTTCAGTCATGGCCTCCAATTCTCTCCTCTATCGAGTCCATGAGGAGCCTGGAATTTTGGGAAGGGCCTTCAGGGGGACCCATTAATGCTTCCAGATACTTTGGGTTTTCCTTCTAACTTTCACTTATGGACAGGTTTGTACAATCTCCCCTCAGTACCTGAGGTTCAAGAACTCAGCACCAAAAGCCCACCAGGGCTCACTCAGATAAAGCAAGTCCTGACAAACCATGGCTCTTCCTGTGATTTTGCTCTACTCTGGACAGTAAATTAGGAATGTTGTCTCATGGAATCAGGGGACCATTGTGACACTGCCCAGAGCCTTTGTCTGCCTGCACTCCTGGCCTGCAAGGATCTGCTCTCAGGAGTCCCTGGGGAGGCTTTGTCAGTGCCTGCCCTCAGTGGGGCCCAGCAATGCTTCAAGGGACTGGGAGTTTGGCTTCTGACTTCTTGAACAG
>NW_020960392.1:7343-8774 GCF_003031625.1 Empidonax traillii | reverse complement strand
GTGTCACCAATGTCCCTGATGATGTCACTGCTGTCTCTGTAATGTCACCCTTGTCCTTGTGAAGTCACCAATGTCCCCACTGATGTCACCAATGTCACTGTGATATCACAATTGTCCCTTTGTTTTCATCAGTTCCCTGTGCTGCCACTGGTCCCCAGTGATGTCACCAGACCCCTTTGATGTCACTGATGTCTCTGTGTCCTCACAACTGTCCCCTTATTTTAACCAGCCCCCTGCGATGTCACTGGTCCCCTATGATGTCACTGCTGTCCCTGTGGTGTCACCACTGTGCCCAGCGGTGGCACCTTGTCACCATGATGTCACCAATATCCTTGTGATGCCATCATAGCCCTGTGATACCACCACTATCCCTGTTATATATCAGCTGTCTCTTTGTTGTCACCCATGTCCCTGTGATGTCACCTCTGTCCCCTGTGATGTCACCATTGTTATTGATGATATCACTGGTGTCACTGTGATGTCACCCCTGTCCTTGTGAAATCGTCGATGCCCTCTGTGATGTCACTGATTTCCCTGTGATACCACGCCTGTCCCTTTGTTTTCAACAGTTCCCTGTGATGTCACTGGTCCTCTGTGATGTCACCCATGTCCCCAATGACGTCACCGATGTCACTGTGATATCACAATTGTCCCTTTGTTTTCATCAGTTCCCTGTGCTGCCACTGGTCCTCAGTGATGTCACCAGACCCCTTATTTTAACCAGCCCCCTGTGACGTCACTGGTCCCCTATGATGTCAGTGCTGTCCCTGTGGTGTCACCATTGTGCCCAGCAGTGGCACCTTGTCCCCGTGATGTCACCGATATCCTTGTGATGTCATCATAGCCCTGTGATGCCACCACTATCCCTGTTATATATAAGCTGTCTCTTTGTTGTCACACATGTCCCTGTGATGTCACCTCTGTCCCCTGTGATGTCACCATTGTTATTGATGATATCACTGGTGTCACTGTGATGTCAGCCCTGTCCTTGTGAAATCATCGATGCCCCCTGTGATGTCACTGATTTCCCTGTGATACCACGCCTGTCCCTTTGTTTTCAACAGTTCCCTGTGATGTCACTGGTCCTCTGTGATGTCACCCATGTCCCCAATGATGTCACTGATGTCTGTTTGATGTCAGCAATGTACATCTGCTGTCACCGATGCCCCATCTGATGTCACCAATGCCCCTGTGACATCACAGTTGTCTCTTTGTTTTCACCAATTCCCTGTGATGACACTCATCCCCAGTGATGTCACCAATGTCCCTTTCATTAGGGTTAGGGTTAGCTTTTGGGTTAGGGTTAGGATTAGTTTAGGGTCAGGATTATTGTTTAGATAATGTTTGGGTTAGAGTAAGGGATATGGTTACAGTTATGGGTTTGGGGTTAGGGTTAGGGTTAGGATTAGGTTAGGGTTAGGGTTAGGGTAA
>NW_020960392.1:0-1261 GCF_003031625.1 Empidonax traillii | reverse complement strand
AACAAAGGGACAGCGGTGACTTCATAGGGCTATTGGTGACATCACAGGGGGCCCTTGGTGACATCACAGAGATACCAGTGACATCATCATGGACATTGGTGACATCACAGTGGTGACGTTACAGGGACACTGATGACTTCACAAGGCCAGGGGGCAGAGACACCAGTGACATCATGGGAGACATTGGTGGCATCACAGGGGACATTGGTGACATCACAAGGGACAGTGGTGACATCACAGAGACAGCAGGGACATCACTGGGGACCAGTGACATTGGAGTGACAACAGAGGGACAGCAGTGATGTCACAGGGACATTGGTGAGATCACAGGGGTCTGGTGACATCACAGGGACATTGGTCACATCACAGGGACATGGTGGCACTGCTGGGGACAGTGGTGATATCACCGGGACAGCAGTGACATCACTGGAGACCAGTGACATCACAGGGGACTGCTTACAGCAATGGGAAAGCTGTGATGTCACTGGGACCTTGGTGACATCACAGGGGGCAGTGGTGACATCACAGAGGAACTTGTGAAATCACAGGCGATTGTTGCCAACAAATGGAAAGCCGTGATGTCACTGGGACATCAGTGACATCACAGAGACATCGATGACATCACAGGGACATGGTGCTACCGTTGGGGACAGTGGTGACATCACAGAGACAGCAATGGCGTCACTGGGGACCAGAAATATCACTGGGGACTGGTGACAACAAAGGGAAAGCCGTGATGTCACGGGGACATCAATGACATCACAGGGGACCTGGATAACAACACAGAGACACCAGTGATATCACGGGGGACATTGGTGACATCACAGGGGACAGTGGTGACATTATAGGGACAGTAGTGACATCATTGTGGACCAGTGACATCACAGAAGACTGGTGACAACAAAGGGGCAGCCGTGATCTCCCAAGGACATCAGTGACGTCACTGGGGACATTGGTGACTTCACAAGGAAAGGGGTGACATCACAGAGACACCAGTGATGTCATCGGTAACACTGGTGACATCACAGGGACATCAGTGACATCACTGGGGACCAAGTGACATCACAGGGGACTGGTGACAACAAAGGGACAGCTGTGATATAACGTGGATGTTGGCGGAGGAGCTTCCAGAACAAACTGCACACAAATCAGGATGATTTACACAAATGTTCTGCTTTATTTACATAACCCAACCTCTTATACACTTTCACTGCCCCCCGGGGCGTGATCACTTTCAAACTATTGGTTATTTGCTGTAACC
>NW_020960391.1:7525-8776 GCF_003031625.1 Empidonax traillii | reverse complement strand
CGTCCACCCGGGTCTCGTCCCTCTGGCTGCCAGGCCTGCAAAGCACAGGGACAACACTGAGCACTGGGCACTGAAGGCCAGCTCTGCCTTCCCAAACCATGCATGTGTCGGGACCCGCCGCTGCTCTCCATGTCCACAAACACCATGGGGCTCTTCAGGACAGCACAGGGGCAGGCACGACTTTACAGTCATCTTGGGGCTTTGCCATCACATCTCCAAAATAGGAGGACAGGCAGTGAGTGGCAGCCCTGAAGCTCAAGGGAATCAGGCTAAAGGTCCCTAAGGACGAGGGGATCATGGACAAGGTCCGGCCTCTGTGGACTAGGTGTGAGCATAACATGAACCTTATGAATTTCCCCATCACTGGTGGACATGCCCAGGAATACTCCAACACAACCCATACCTGAAGGCTGTTGTTTGACATCCCTGGAAATCGGGGCCAATGCTGGTGTCCTTCAGCAGGCGGTCAAGCTGCCAAGGAGAGAGGTTTTCACATTTAAATACTGCACAGCCCCTGAAAACCCCCCAAAACTTATTGAGGCAGAGGGGGCAAGGCAATGTCCCAGTGATGGTCCACTCACCAAGGAGTTCATAACACGCTGTGCAGACTTGAACCTTGCTGAGTCTGGATTCTCCAGGTCAGAATTGTAGGGGAGGTTGGTGATGGTGAAGTTGACGGTGAAACGCTCGAGGGTGGCAGCTGTCGGTGGTGGGTGGGTGGGAGCTGGAAGAAGCACAGATGGGAATGACAAGGAGTAAGAGCCAGGGTTTCAATGCTTTGGCTGGAGAAGAGCAGAGGTCTCGTGCCAGCCGTGCTCTCATTTCAAAAGGCTTTCATGCTCCCTTCCTCTCCCCATGATCTGAAGCTCCAGCCCCAGACTTCCTGCCAAAAGAGGATCCCCACAAGGCAGTTGCTGCCTGTTGCTCCCAGCCCACTCATACAAGGTACTCACTGGGCAGGACTGGCTGTTCGTTGTAGCCTGGGAAAAGAGAGACAGACAGAGGGTCAGAAGGTACAGCTGGGCAAGGGGCAGCACTGGGGGAGGGCTGGTGGGGGAGAGCAGAGGTGGCAGAGAGAGCAGCGTGGGTCACCGTTGACGTAGAGGCTGTCCTTGTCCAAGCTGTAGGGGCCCAGCTGGCTGATGCCTCTGGTCTTGTTGCTCACTTGGTGGTACAGGCCCACCCTGTCCAAGGCTGCAGCCGAGGGCTCCTTCCTGTAGGTGCACACGGCGTCCACCCGGGTCTCGTCCC
>NW_020960391.1:0-1253 GCF_003031625.1 Empidonax traillii | reverse complement strand
CGTTGACGTAGAGGCTGTCCTTGTCCAAGCTGTAGGGGCCCAGCTGGCTGATGCCTCTGGTCTTGTTGCTCACTTGGTGGTACAGGCCCACCCTGTCCAAGGCTGCAGCCGAGGGCTCCTTCCTGTAGGTGCACACGGCGTCCACCCGGGTCTCGTCCCTCTGGCTGCCAGGCCTGCAAAGCACAGGGAAGTCAGTGAGCCCGTGTCCTCTGCATGTTTTCCTCTCTCGTCTGGCCTTGGGCCTTCGTGGCCCTTCCAGGCAGGACTTTAGAGTCATCTTAGGGCTAAAGTATCAGTATGTAGAGTGAAGAGTGTTGGAACAGATAGGAACCTCAGAGACAGGGAGGCACCAATATGGAGCTCCTGCCTCCAGAGGCTGAGCATCAGCTCAGTACAACAATAATGGACCCTTTCAGCTGAGCAAGGACTTTCAAAGGGAAACTGGGAGGTGCAACTCATACCTGAAGGCTGTTGTTTCACATCTCTGGAAATCGGGGCCAATGCTGGTGTCCTTCAGCAGGCGGTCGAGCTGCCAAGGGGAGAGGTTTCACGGTTGAGCCCAGGAGAGCTCCTGACACCCCCCCAAAACTTATTAGGAGAGAGGGGGCAAAGCAATGTCCCAGTGATGGTCCACTCACCAACATGTTCATAACACGCTGTGCAGACTTGAACCTTGCTGAGTCTGGATTCTCCAAGTCAGAATTGTAGGGCAGGTTGGTGATGGTGAAGTTGATGGTGAAACGCTCGAGGGCAGCAGCTGTCGGTGGTGGGTGGGTGGGAGCTGGAAGAAGCACAGATGGGGAGTGACAAAGGGTAAGAGCCAGGGTTTCAATGCTTTGGCTGGAGAAGAGCAGAGGTCTCGTGCCAGCCGTGCTCTCATTTCAAAAGGCTTTCATGCTCCCTTCCTCTCCCCATGATCTGAAGCTCCAGCCCCAGACTTCCTGCCAAAAGAGGATGCCCACAAGGCAGTTGCTGCCTGTTGCTCCCAGCCCACTCTTGCAAGGTACTCACTGGGCAGGACTGGCTGTTCGTTGTAGCCTGGGAAAAGAGAGACAGACAGAGGGTCAGAAGGTGCAGCTGGGCAAGGGGCAGCACTGGGGGAGGGCTGGTGGGGGAGAGCAGAGGGGGCAGAGAGAGCAGCGTGGGTCACCGTTGACGTAGAGGCTGTCCTTGTCCAAGCTGTAGGGGCCCAGCTGGCTGATGCCTCTGGTCTTGTTGCTCACTTGGTGGTACAGGCCCACCCTGTCCAAGGC
>NW_020960390.1:0-8778 GCF_003031625.1 Empidonax traillii | reverse complement strand
TTCTTCCTAGACAGATGAATCCCATCTGATTTTGAGAGACTGGGTACCATGGAGTTTGCCCCATGGTCAAAGAACCCAAAATTTTGACGGTGGCAATAATCCTTTAGCCATCTGTTTAGGAGTTGGGCTTTTTCACTCCTCTCTTTATTTAACTCCTCATCTATCCCAGATAGCACAGGAACTGAGGCAAATATCACCTATGCTCCTGTTCCTTGAACTGACCGGCCCAGTTGATCACTGAACCATATCTCTAAACACCACATCTGCACATCTTTTAAATACTACTGGGGATGGTGACTCAACCACTTCCCAATGGCCTGTTACAATGCTTGACAATCTTTTCTATGGAGAAGTTTTTCTAATATCCATTCTAAACCTCCCCTGACACAACTTGAGGCAGTTTCCTCTTGTTGTATCATTTGTTACATGGGAGAAGAGATTCAACACTCACTTTGCTACAACCTCTTTTCAGGTAGTTGTAGATAGCACTAAAGTGTCTCCTGAGCCTCTTTCTCCAGAGTAAACCACCCGAACTCCCTCACACACTCCTCCTAAAACTTTTAACTGAGCTGACGGTGCTTATCTTCTGTATATTATCCCTACACAGGCCACACAGAAGTTCTAGTAAAGGGTTAATACATGTGTATCAGTGAAGCATCTGGACTGCAGATTTCACCCAGGGGAAGTCTTGACAATTACTATTTCACCCTAGTCTTGTGGGAACAGATCAAGAAGCAGTTCTGTTGAAGTTAAAAGACCCATAGTGCGCTTTGCATTCAAATGTACACATCACTGTTCAGCAAGTCTGCAACAGAAGTTGTCCTGAACAGTTAGGGATGCAAGACAGAAAGGAAATAGCTGAAAGCTATCTGCAAAAACACATATAGACTCCACTGTGTTGCCCTATTTGAGCTGCATTTTTTGCTTTTGAGAACACCAAATTTGTTCATACCTATGTATGCTGTTCATATGCTATGATGCTGGGAAGCATCATCTCCTCGGATGGTAAGATTGATGCAGAAATAAACAACAGGTTAGCAAAGGCTTACAGAGCTTTTGGTAAATTTCATACAAGAGTGTAGCGAAACAAACACCTGAAGAGAAGTACAAAGATCAGCATTTACAGAGCCATTGTACTGTCTACTCTTTTATATGGATCTGAATCATGGGTCATTTACCACCGCCACTTGCTTCTCTTAGAAAGCTTCCATCAGTGCTGCCTCTGTACAATCCTTAACATCCACTGGACGGATTATGTGACCAACACGTCTGTCCTTGAACAGGCAGCAGTCACGAGTATCGAGGCCATGCTGCTGAGAACTCAGCTGTGCTGGGCAGGGCACATCTCCAGGATGCAGGACCATCGCCTCCCTAAGATCGTGCTCTATGGGGAACTTGCCACTGGCTGCCGCAAGAGAGGAGGCCCGAAGAGGAGATACAAGGACTGCCTGAAACAATCCCTCAGCCTTGGCCATATTGATCACCACCACTGGTCTACCCTGGCCTCCAATTCGGGAGGCCTGGAGACACACCATCTATAACGCTGCTGCTGCTTTTGAGAACACACCCAGGATCGCTCTCGAGGAGAAAAGACAACACAGGAAGAATCGTGTCTTGTTGATATCACCTGGGGAGTCTTTCTACTGTGCCTTCTACAACCAGACTTGTCTATCTCACATTGGCCTTTTTAGCCATCAGCGCGCTTGTAGCAAGCGTGGGTAGAGCCTTTCTCAAATCTTCGTTCGTGAAGCCTAGCCATGTTGATGATGTATGCTGTTCAAGTACAGGTGTGTGTGACCCATGAATATCCTGGAATCATCAGTCTTCTTTCCGGTGGGAAGAAGGGAACAGGGAGTCTGTCCTGTGTCTTGCTTTATCCAGACTAGGCCTACAGTCCAGCCTAAATTCTGTCTTTGCAGAATTTAGCAGCACACTTGTATCCCTGAACTCCAACTGTTCCCCATCTCTGACGCACACACATTCCTGCCTCTCAATGCACTACCTGACTCACCAGCTAGTCTGGGCTGATAATCACTGGTGATCACAGACTCGCTCATGCCTCCATGCTCACTCTAGTCAGTGACACCATGGACACAGGAGCCTCTGACCTGCATTCTGACTCCAATTGCCTCACATTTCCCCCCCCACCCCAAAAAACACACGCGTAAAATAAAAACCCCATCACCCAAGAAACGACTTAGAAATGGAATTTAATGAGAAGACAGAAAGACTGTTCTGAACTGGTTTTTCTTTTTGTGCTTGTTTCTCCTCAAACCACCATGTTTACTCCATTTTCCCGTTTTTGATTCCTCCATGTAGTAAGTTTCACACAATCCCATAGTGCTTTTCCTGCCCTCCCTGCCATAATAAGTGCCATCTCCCAGGGTAGGAACTTTCCCTGTGCAGACCTGGAAAGTCATCCCCAGAGACTCACACTGCTGGGTCTCATCCAGTCCACAGGGTTGATGCTCTTCTGGGACAACTAGCGGAGCAACAGGCAGGGTACTTTCTGTGCATCAGTTTCTGCCCGTTGCTTCTTGTCCTGTTATGTGGCCTGGCTCCATCCTCTTGACACCTTTCAGATGCATACATACATCAATGAGGTCCTCTCCTAATCATTGCTTCTTGAGGCTGAAGTTGTGTGAGAGGGGATTTAGGTTGGATATTAGAAAAATGTTCTTCACTCAGAGGGTGGTTGGGCACTGGATCAGGCTCCCCAGGGAAGTGATCACAGTATTAAACCTGTTTGGACAATGTTCTCAGGCACATAGTGGAATTCTTGGGGATAGTCCTGTGCAGGGCCAGGAGCTGGACTTGATGAACCTTGTAAGTCACTTCCAACTCAAAATATTCTGTGATTCTGGGAAAGCCTTAGGGAGCTAGGCCTGTTCAGCCTCGAGAAATAACAACTAAGAGAGGAGCTTGATTTGTACATGTATCTGATGGGAGGGTGTCAAGAGGATGGAGCAAGGCCAGATAACCAGCTCTGCCCTTGCTTAGTTTACTGCTGCATAGATGATTCTGAATTGTACATGGATGAGTCTGTCTAGGTAAGTGTCTTGGGAGGTAGGAGGTGAAAGTTTTAATTCTTGCAGAGAAGAGAAGTCATCGAACTTTCTACTTCCTGTTTTGAGCATTTTAGCCATTTAGTTGGCATATATAAACTGAAGATTGAAGAAAGAACACAGAAAGTCAGGTGCAAGGTGTAGTGAGATGTTGACAAAAGAGATGCAGAGTATTTGGGGAGCCACTTCATCCTGCTACTGTACAGCAAGTGCCTGGTGAGAACACGCAGATTAGGGGAAGAACTTGGTACCTCTGTCCACTCTTCAGACCTGATCTGGCTATGGTGTAAGCATGCCCTTTTGTGAAGAATCAGTTCAATTTATTTTGGACAATTTGAGTAAAATATAAATAAGATTTGTCATGATAGTACAAAAATTATTTTGACTTTTCAAGACCACAGTTATTCATTATCTACATTTTGTATCAAATATTCTTTGGGAGAGGGCCTATTCTGCTCAGACCCACTGACTCCCAGGATAATCTCTCATCCCTCATTTGTGATGATTATTTCTCCTTGGCTCAGTGTGATTCAATGATCCAACACTGATCATACTGAAATTCAAATTACTTACTTGTGTGAAGTTACTAAACTAACCAAGTGACTCTTCATTGGGGCTTATTCATTACTTACCATTGTGAAAATTTTGTGACATTCATAAATAGCCTAAATGATTTTGTGTTTCTTCATTTCTTCTTAAAGAAAAATGTTAAATATTATAGATTTCAAATCAATCCTTGTAGAAGACCTCTATGACACATTACCACACAAGCATTGTCTCTTTACAAACCCATTTTAAAAGACATTACTTTGCAAGTTTTGAGTCCATTTAATGTTTTCAGGCTAAGTTTATACCTGAGATTCTTGTTTCCTAATAAAAATGTGAGATACTATTAGGGCAACTGCTGACAGAATTAAATATTATTTATCAACTAGATCTATAATGTAAGAAAAATATCAAGGTAGTTTGAAAAAAATATTTTTCATAAAGTAAAATTGATATTAAGAATAGAGGAATAAAATTATCTATTGATGATGATGTCAAACATTCTATTATTTGCCTGGGATTGAGATTTGATGGGTAGTTTGCCCTTTTAAAATATTGGCTTAAGATAAGCTTTTTTCCAGCTCTCCATAATTTCCCCTGTGTTTTAAACTTTATTAAAAATCAACATGCATAGCTGAGAAAGCTTATTTGATGATTCCTTTTTTTGTGCTTTTAAATGCATGTGATTTAGGTCTCCTTATAAAAAAAGAGAGAAAAAGACGAGGAAAAAGAGAGCTTTACTAGTTGCTCTTTTCACATTTTTCAGGAGACTGTTGAAATGGAACTTTAAAATTCCACTCTTTAATCGGCTCAATCTTCTGTCTCACTTGGGGAGTGATGTTGGGATATGCTCATTAAAATAACCTCTAGTTCTTCTTTGTTATTACAAACCCTTTCCTCACCATCCAATCAGACATTCTACCAGCTAATGGGGTTCATAACTATTCTTAGCTTTCTGAAACAAAAACATTGCATAGAGATATGAGTGCGTGCGCTTGTGTGTATGGACATACATGTAGCAGCACATTAATTGTGTTCCTAGTTTGGACACTGCTCTGTTTGCACAGAGCAGACATAATGAAGGCACGATGGTTTACCCATACATTCAGCTAAAAGTTTGTTTTATGATCAATTTCTCTTCATTGTGTGCTTTGAAATGATACTTCAGTAAAACCCATTGGTTGGAGGAAGCTCAGGGGCTACAGGCAATGTTCCGAGAGCCTCAGGACTAAGAACAGAGAAAGAAAAATCAGTGCACTGTGATTGATTTACCAAATTGCTGTTCTGAGCTTTCTACTGCAGCTCCCAGCTCAGAGGAGTGGGTTTGATGATTTTACATATATATAAGTATGATTTATTTGACATAATATAAAAAAATACAGGTTTAATATTCCATTGCAGGAATGTTTTAGATTAATAATATTTCCTAAAAATACATTATTTTGGGCTATTATTAAGTTTTTTTACATAAGTAAAAATGTGCAACTTCAGGTTATAATGGCTGAGGGGCAATATATTTAAGCTACTGTTCCTTATTTTGACAGAAAGTGAGCTTGACTTTTACCTCAAGCGTTTAGCCATCTTAGAAAAAGAATAGAAAATGGCTGGTTGCAGAGAAGAGAGGAGGGTGTAACACTACAGACCAAAATGCAGTTACAATGGGTAAAGGAATGATTCCTTTTCATGTCTGGTTTTAGAAGAATTACGGAGTCAAATGCTTCACTGTCCTTTGAGCACTTGGCAGTGCCCCTCACAGAATACAAATAGACACAATAAAAAAAAGGTTTTACCTTACTAACAGTTCGTGCTGGTTTTGGCTGAGATAGAGTTAATTTTTTTCATAGTAGCTGGTTTGGGGCTCTGTTTTGGATTTGTGCTGGACACAGGGTTGATAATACAGAGATGCTTTTATTATTCCTGAACAGTGCTTACATGTAGTCAAGGCCTCTTCTGCTTTTCATGTTGCCACACTGATGAGGAAGTTGGGAGTGTATGGGAGGCTGGGAGGAGACATAGCTGGGACAAGTGACCCAAAGGGATACTCCATGCTGTGTAACATCATATTCAGTACATAAAAAGAGGGAGGAGGAAGAGAAGGGCATTTGGAGTGATGGTATTTGTCTTCCCAAGTAACCATTGCATGAGACGAGCTCCTGCTTTCCTGAAGATGAGTGAACACCTGCCTGCCCATGGGAAGTAGTGAATTAATTCTGTGTTTTGTTTTGTTTTGCTTGTGTGCATGGTTTTTGCTTTCCCTGTCAAATTGTCTTTATCTCAACCCATGCTTTTTCAAGCTTTTAGCCTTCCAATTCTCTCCCTGATCCTGCTGGTACAGTAGTAAGCCAATAGCTGCAGGGGTTGGTGGCTGGCTGGGATTAAACCATGACATAGTTATGGATTTTTGTCTTTGTCCCATCCAAAATCTTATCTCCCTTAGACTGTCAGTAAATATAAATGACCACTGTTTAATCTAATATCGCACTGTTTTGTTGTGGTTTTTTCCCCCCAAGAAAAGAGATCGACTGTGGCCAACTACCTTTTTTAAATATAAAAGTATAGTTTATTTGACCCCAACAAAATACATACATAGTGAATAATATATCAAAACAACTATTTAGTAATTTGTTCAAATTTCAATTACACCACTACTGTATCACTTGATTCTTTTTATTTGAATCATCAGAAGATATCAGTAAGGAATGTATTTCTGTATTCCAGAAAAGGAATAAGGCTCAAACAGGAGGGAATCTATCAATGACTTTTTAAGAGACAACACAGCACTCTTAGCATAGTCAAAAAAGGGAGTATGTTCTATATATTAGCTAGTAAACACCACGGGTGATCTTTCTCAGTTAAATTTCACACCCAAATCTTATTTCCTTTATTAGACAACGTGAGACCAAATCTTGAAACTTTTCTATCTAATTCTACATTATCTGAGTAACTTTCCATTAAAATAGTACATCCAAACTACAACATAGCAATGTGATAGCTTATTGAAATGCAGTGCTACTAACCCTTCCTGCATGTGCATCAGTCACACAAACCAGCATTACCTGAGACTACTATTACATGCTTTAATTTGGAAGTATCATGCTGAGCTCCATCCTTCACTACATGTCTGCCCAGGCTTCTGATAAAACAATCTAATCAGCTAAAACAAGATTATATGGTAACTGTAGATGCATAGCATGAACATTTTATCCCTACAGAATTTCTCTATTAAAGTAATTTTGTTTCTCTCATTAATCTCATTGAAGATTATTCTGCAATAAAGAAAGGGTGTAATCTGCTACTGACTAATTGCTTCAGACTCTTCAGTACCCATATCTTTCCTTTCAAAAGGCTTTCTCCCATGTTTCTGCTGGTTACTTAAATAAAAAGCAAGCTGAGACAAAGCAGGTTTTGTAGATCTTTTCAGAAGCTTTATAAAAATACAATAAAGACAAGAGGCTTAAAGTATTTTTCACACATACTCAATCATGTTTGTTGAGATTTTAATTTCCAAGTTTAAGGCTCCTCCCATTCTGTGTGTTTTGGTCCTGTCAGTAACCTTTTGGGCAACGTGAAGATCTGTTTCTTTGCATTATCTGTACTTGCTGGCAATGAGACAACTCTCAAATTGTAGACTTCCTGTTGCCTGGCTATTGAATGAAATCTGAAGCCCTAAGATGGGAAGAAGACAAAGCAAAATAGAATTTATTGAGCCCAAAATGCTAAGAGGTAAGTTGTTTAAAATAGCCAAAGATGACAAATGCCTAATGTCAGAGCTGAGTGCACCCCTGTATGCTCATCAGTCTTTCTGAATGGATGGGAGCCTCTTCCCCAACACTCAGAAGAGTGCCCTGAGCAGCAGAGGCAGTCTGGTGTTCTGTGGTAGGACTGCTCTGCAAGACTATTTTGCTTGCAAGCAATAATTAAATACCCATCTAGTATATGTTGAAGAAAGCCAGTAAAAGTGAGCTTTGCCTCCAGCCTGTTGAAGCAAATTTGTGCAGAAATGAGGGAAACTTGTGTTGTGTACTTTTCTCCAATGCTTATTCAAGCTGAAATACTTGTGGATTCATTAGCTGCAAGTATTCCCCTTCCCAGCTGAATACCATCATTAGAGCAGTGAGTGACGTTCACATTTTCACTGAATAGTCCATTGAGCTGTTGATTATTTCATGCAAAATGAAACAGCTTCTGCAAAAGAGACAAACATAGCACTTCACCTTAGACTACCCAGGAATCTGATTGCTGGATATCCTACAGAGAGGTGGGAGACAAGGATTCAAGGGCTGTCAGGCAGAGGAGGCAATTACACCATAGATTTTTGGGTGAGTGCTGAAGCTGTTTGAAGACAGGGGAGATGACAACATTTCCTTCTCTTCTAGCTGTATTCTTGCATAAACCAAATCTGTTCAGGTTTTAAATTGTTTCTTCACCCAAATAAAAGAAACATACCACGTCTGTAAATCCTGTGAGGATTTGTGTAAGGGAAACTCATCACTGTAGTGGCTGAAAAAAACCTTTCTATTCATTGCCAGAATAGATCTATAGGTATAAGGACCTCAACTGTCAAAATCTTAGATCATGTGAGAGTTTGGCTATTACCAGGATATGGCAGCAGCATAATGAAAATTATTACAAACAAGATTTTCTACCTAGTGAATGCTTTTATCACAAGGTTGTCTTCATTTTGCTGCACTCCAGACTCTAAACTCAGAAATAAAGTAGAGAAATGCTGTTTATTCCTACAAAGTTATTGTGAGGCACTGAAATACTTCATAGTAATGACATTCCATAATGAATATCATAAATACAAATTTCTAAAGTACCTTCCTGTAGATAGCAGGTCCAATTCAATGCAGTACATGCTATGGCACTTGTTTCTTTTATGACAGCTCTGCACCACCCCTTATTGGGGTGCCCCAAGCTTATTACCAAAATTTTCTCAATAAATTTGTACTGACACCTCGTAAATCCTTGGCTTCATTTTTCTCTATGGAACTAGTTTCAAAAGCTGTATAATTCATTATAACTGTAAATATGGTTGTAAAGTTCAACTACACATATAACTAACCATCTGAAATGGTTCCATAGGTTTGTGACTACCAAGAGTAGTACCAAACAATTAAATCTGTAGTAACCAGTGTGCAGCATGAAAGGCAGTCAAGAATGACAT
>NW_020960389.1:7201-8779 GCF_003031625.1 Empidonax traillii | reverse complement strand
TTTAAACTTTTGTAGATTTTAGAACTAGTTGTGTAGTGAATATATTTTAATGTAGCTGTATTATATCCCTTACCCTTAACAGAGTAGTTACACAAACCCAACCCTACTACCCCATTCCATATCAATCCCTCTAAACTCCATTTTTAGTCTTCTTTTCAAGGTAGAATTGTAGAAAAACATCCCAAGGCCTAGACCAGAAGATATCAGCCAGACACAGTGACCTTCTAGGCAGAACTCTTTAGGAACTCCCAGGATTGTGTGTGCTGTGAAGAAGATGAAGATGAGGAAGAAGGGGTCCCAAAGGCACCAAAACCAGTTCCTGAAGGGGTGTGTCAGGGGGCAGAATTGGGCAGAACCAGGGCTACATAAACCTGGGATTGGATGGACCTTATTATAAAATCATAGAACCCCTGTCTGGGGGGGCACACATGGTATGTGTTCCTCTAGGCCTAACAACTCATTAAAGGACCAGGTCTCTTTATCTTATCTCCTACCTAAATTGGCCTGGAGTCTTTTTCTCCATGGTCTCTGAAGGCAACATTTTGTGGTTTTGCTCTGGCTCAATTTGCTCTCACCCCACACCCAATTACTGTAAGTTGAGAGAAGGTTTATGCAGACAAAGGAGACCTGATTTGGGAAAATAATATGAACATTTCTTAGTAGCAAAATAAAACTAAAGAACTACATCTACAACAATTCTACTCAAGTAAAAGTATTATATATTTATAGAAATACCTCTCCCACCTTTATATCAGTCCAAGGAGGAGAAGCAGTCTCTTTCTCCATTCTCGCAGCTCCAGATCTTTTCAATAACTGCAACACTTTCAAGCTCTTCTTCTGTTATCTCAGGATGACAACTCCTTTTCATCGCAGCTGGAACTCTTTATCTCTCTCTTTTTCTTCTATGTCAGCCCCAAGGCAGGGCTGGGCCTACCCCCCTCCTGGGCTAAGATCAGAGGCTGGGGGTTACCCTGGCCCTGTAGGGTCTTCCATGGACTTGAAAGGGGACACTTGGCTACCATGGATCTTCCCCACAGGGTCACAGGGGATAATGGCTTTTGAGTCCACCCCTGTTCCCTGGGGAGGTTCCTCCCCACGGGAGAACAGTCCTTGAATAGACCTCTCTGGCATGGATCTAGCATGGATCCCTCACTTGGATCCCAACATCTTACCCAAGCAGTTCTTGCTCCAGCGTGAGGTTCTCTCAGGGTCACAAATCTCCAGCACCAGCAGCATGGATCCCTCACTTGGATCCCAAGCTTACCTGAGCCGTTCTCACTCTGGCGTAAACTCTCAGGGTCAGAAATCTTCAACAGGACTCTGCCTCATTTCAGTCCTTCTCATCAAGTCTCGGCTTCCTGGTACATCCACAAGCTCCTTTGTGAGCCACATGGGGGTCTCCTCACCCCAACAATCTTCCAAAGGTAGCAGGGATTTATTTTTCAGTCTTTTCCCTGCTGAAGAGAGAGAGTGAAAGGGGGGAGAAACAGCCCCCCTCTTCGAACTTCTCTCTCCTCCAGCTGCCGGCTTTGACCTTGGACACTTTGTTATCTCTCTGCTGGAATTTCTTCTGCAGCG
>NW_020960389.1:0-1333 GCF_003031625.1 Empidonax traillii | reverse complement strand
TCTTCCCGCCTCCACCTCCATCCCCGTCCCATCCGCCCCATCCCCATCCCACCCACCTCCATCCTCCTCCATTCCCGTCCCATCCGCCCAATCCCCATCCCATCCACCTCCATTCTCCTCCACGCCCATCCCATCCTCTCAGTTTCTATCCCATCCACCTCCATCCACCTTCATCCCCATCGCACCCACCTCCCTCCGCCTCCATCCCCATCCCATCCACCCAATTCCCATCCCATCCGCCCAGTCCCCATCCCATCCTCTCAATTCCCATCCCATCCACCTCCATCCCCATCCCATCCTCTCAATTCCCATCCCACCCACCTCCATCCCCATCCCCATTAATTAATGGGATTGCCTGGTCACACTCACACACATCAGGGGGTCCTCTGCCATCAATTAATTAATTAATTATTAATGGGATTGCCAAGTAACACACGTGCTAGGGACTCCTCTTCCATCAATTAATTAATTAATGAATCATGGCCAAAACCAGAACATTTATATAAAGCGAGTGATTTATGAACAATCAGACGGAAGAAAAAAAAAACACCTTAATCAGAACCATTCGCTGCATGACAATAAACCCCAAACAGGGGTCACTGGGGAACATGGATCCCCAAAAAGGCTGTTCCCAAGGCAGGTTCTCCGATGGATGACGGAGCTGGAGCAGCGGCCAAAGCTCTTCCCGCAGTTGGGGCACTCGTCGGACCTTCCCTTACTGGTGGGTGCGTTGGTGTCTGGTCAAGGTAGACCTGTCCCTGAAGCTCTTCCCACACTCCTCACACTTGTAGGGCCTCTCCCCGGTGTGGATGCACCGGTGGCTGACGAGGTGGGAGTTCTGGTTGAAGCCCTTCCCACAGTCGGTGCAGCGGAACGGCCTCTCCTCTGTGTGTATCCGCTCATGCAGGAGGAGATTGCAGCTGGTCCGAAACCTCTTCCCACATTGCAAGCACTTGTAGGGCCGTTCCCCAGTGTGGATGAGCTGGTGAGTGCGGAGGTCGGAGCTGTTCCTGAAGCTCTTCCCACATTCCCCACACGAATAGGGCCGTTCCCCAGTGTGGATGCGCTGGTGTTTGATCAGGTTGGAGCTGTTCCTGAAGCTCTTCCCACATTCCCTACACGTGTAGGGCCGTGCCCCAGTGTGGATGTGCTGGTGGCTGAGGAGCTGGGTGCTCACCCTGAAGCTCTTCCCACATTCCAAGCACCTGAAGGGCTTCTCCCTGCTGGGAGGCTGCTCAGGGACCACCAGCTCGGAGCTCCGGCTCAAGCTCCGGCCGCCTTCCCGGCACAGGACGGCTCTTTCCTCCTCACAGCTCCCTGGGCTGGCTTTGCA
>NW_020960388.1:7460-8781 GCF_003031625.1 Empidonax traillii | reverse complement strand
GATATGGGAAATGCCTGACATTTCCATGGCACTGCAGCTCAAGTCTTGTGGGTTCTGAGGGCACAGGGACGGTCCCTCAGTGCAGACAGAAGAGCTTCTCTGCCCATCAGTCTGTGCTCAGCTGCCCTGTGCTGGCAGCTTGGAGCTGCAGGAGCATCACACTCAACTGTTCCCCTACACAGAAACTGCACAGAGAGCCAGGAATCCGTGTCCAAAGAACAGATTGACACACTCCTCACCTTTTCATCTCTCCCCTCCCAGAGTGAGACACAAAATGCTCATTGCAGCTGCCCAGAGCATTTCATGGAGTTAGCACTGAGGAGTTTTCTCCACGGGCATCCTGGGCAGAACAGAGATATTATGGAAGAGCTGTGCCCTCCTGGAGGGCACCTGCAGCCCATCAGGACACCCAGGGAAACAGCTGAAGAGCCTGAAGTTGCCTGCAGGGCACTTGGGCACTTTGCTCCCCCAGACACATCCCCACAGCAGCACCCAAAGGGTTTGTGTCTGCACAGGAATCTGCCCCCACAAACCCCACACTGGCTCAGAAAAGCCAAGGGTGAGAACAAGGAGAGCCCAGGCAGCAGGGGATGGCAGGGAAATGTGGGAAGAAAATAGTGAATGTCTGAGCAATTTATATTGTGTGTAGTGCTTTTATGGACTTTTAGAAACCTTTGCATATTTTTATAAGTACTATAAGTTATAAGTCCCAAGATGGCTGCGGGTGTCTCCTCAAGAACAAAGAAAAACGTGGGTCAAGAAGAAGGTGGAGCTCGTTAAAGTAAACTATTACTTGGTTATCTGTTAATGTCCAATTATAAAGGAATTTGTAATGGATGTTTTCAGCTGGATGGTAGCCGGTGTCCAATTGTATGCTTCTTGTCACGGGACCTTGTGTAGAGATGTTATAAAAACCCTGGACCATCGCAATAAAGCGGACATATTTGTGATCTTATAGACCTGTGTGTATGTTCCGGTGCCTCTCCGCCAAAAAGTGGCGTCCGAAAGCAAGGACTGCTGCCCTCCTGGAACCTGGCCAGGAAGGTCTTAAAAGCAAATTTTGCTGCCTCTCTGCAGTTTTAGGCTAGAGAGGTGTTAAAAGTGGCTTGCGGAATTCGGGACTTCGAGTTCACTGTTCGATCAGGACGTGGAAGCGAGCTGGACGAAGGAGAGAGAAGCTGGCTGGAATTCCAGTGACGTTACCCCAGCGTCTGGAATTGGAAAATCCGCGGTAAGCAGTGATTTGGAAGTCGTGCCCTGGGCCAGGCACGCAGCCAGAAAGGGGAAACAGAATGGGGAACGCCCTCTCAAAGGAGGAGGA
>NW_020960388.1:0-1094 GCF_003031625.1 Empidonax traillii | reverse complement strand
ACTTTGGCAAATGGATGTCACTCATGTAAATGAGTTCGGCAGGTTGAAGTATGTGCATGTGTGCATTGACACTTTTTCTCATGCTATATGGGCCTCTGCTCATGCTGGAGAAGGTGCCAGATATGTCATCCGTCACATGCATGCATGCATAGTGGCCCTGGGAGTTCCCACAGAAATTAAGACCGATAAGGGGCCTGGTTATACCTCGCAGCGTTTTCACAGATTCTGTTTGAATTGGGGTATTTCTCACGTTACCGGCATAGCTCATTCTCCTACGGGACAAGCTATTGTCGAACGAGCTCATGGAGTCCTGAAATCCCTTTTGCAAAAACAGAAAGGGGGAGAAGAACTGGATAGCCCACATAACCGACTTGCAAAAGTGTTCTATGTTTTGAATTTCTTACGGTTGACGGGTGGAAGATCGGACCCTCCCATTGTAATTCATAATACTTCTATGCAGTCGGGTTTAGTAAATCCACAAGTAACAGTGAAAGTTCAGTACAAGGACCCAAAACGGAGTCTGGAAAGGGCCTGCAGAGGTAAAACTAACTGGCAGAGGGTATGCTTGTATTCTCACGGAGACAGGAGTTCGATGGCTGCCTACACGTTGGATAAAACCTTGGAAAGGGAGTGATTCTGCAGAACAAAGTTGATACTGTGGTAGAGAAACTAATCAGAATTACAGAGGTTTTTTTTTTTTTCCAGTATTATTATACAGTAGTTTTATAGTATAGTATCATATAATCAATAGAAGTTTTAAACTTTAAAGGAGTGTTTTGGTGTGAACTTGATATATTATCCCTTAAATTTTAGTCTGGAATAAATTTTAGCATTATAAAATAAAAATAAATGATAAGTGTGTGAAGGTGTTATTTTTAATGGTGATGGATATATATATTTGTGTGTTATAATATCTTAATAGAAAGTTAAGAATGTATTAGCGTAATATAAATTGCTCAAAAAACAAAAAGGGGGATTTGTGGGAAGAAAATAGTGAATGTCTGAGCAATTTATATTGTGTGTAGTGCTTTTGTGGACTTTTATAAACCTTTGCATATTTTTATAAGTACTATAAGTTATAAGTCCCAAGATGG
>NW_020960387.1:7441-8781 GCF_003031625.1 Empidonax traillii | reverse complement strand
AGGGGAGAGGAGCAGGGGGAGAGACCTTGTGCCTGCCCACGCTGGGCAGGAGCTGCCCCAGGATGGCAGCTCTGAAGCACTCCCAGCATGTCCCTGGCAACAGCAGGGCAAGACTGGATTTCCAAATCAGGCTGGGAATGCAAAGAGCAGGAGTGTCCTGGGGTCACTGCAGGAGAGTTCCAGCCCTGCAGCAAGGGCATAGAAGAAGAGACCCAGTCCATGCAGTGGCCTCAGAAGATCCCCCAGCATCCTGGAGATGCTGTCAGGGAGCCCAGCTCTGCTTCACAAGTTCCCAGTGCCTGTCCCTGCCTGTGCTCAAAGGGCTCCCACCCCCAGGACTGTGCTCAGAGAGCACTCAGGCCTTGCAGCCAGAAAGGGGCTCACAAGGACAGTGTGGAAGTAGAAAGAGCAGCTCTGCAAAGCCCAAGCTCTGCTGCTCCCTGGCAGTGCTGCTGTGCTGGGATTCTTGTCCCCTTGGCCTTTGCCAATCCCCCCTGTCCTGCAGTGTGTTGTCCTTTAGGAACAGCTGAGAAGAAGGGTCTTGGACAAAAAAGGCACTGCAGGGTCCTTTATTTTGTTTAAATACTCCTACAGCACAATTCATCATTTTTACATTTCTAGGTCAAATTGAATGGCTAGACAGAAAATTAGAGAGCAGATGCATAATAAAATTTATTACACATAAAATTATTGCAAGAAGAACCCGATGACCTCCATGAAAAAGCTGAGCAGGAAGGCTGTGCCATTACAGAGTCCCCTTCTGAATGTTACATACCAGAAATAAAGCACTTTATTGCTCCTGAAAAGCATCCAGTCATCATTTTCCTTATGGCATCCCTGAGCTCCTGGTTCCTCAGGCTGTAGATGAGGGGGTTCAGGGCTGGAGGCATCACCGAGTACAGAACTGACACAATCAGATCCAGGGATGGAGTGGAGATTGAGGGAGGCTTCAGGTAGGCAAATATGCCAGTGCTGAGGAACAGAGAGACCACGGCCAGGTGGGGGAGGCACGTGGAAAAGGCTTTGTGCCTTCCCTGCTCAGAGGGGATCCTCAGCACAGCCCTGAAGATCTGCACATAGGAGATAAAATTGAAAATGAAACAAACAAACCATAAACAGGCACTAAATACAATGAGCCCAATTTCCCTGGTGTAGCCTGAGTGTGAGCAGGAGAGCTTGAGGATGTGAGGGATTTCACAGAAGAACTGGCCCAGGGCATTGCCCTGGCACAGGGGCAGGGAAAATGTATTGGCTGTGTGCAGCAGAGAATAGAGAAACGCAGAGGCCCAGGCAGCTGCTGCCATGTGGGCACAAGCTCTGCTGCCCAGGAGGGTCCCGTA
>NW_020960387.1:0-1212 GCF_003031625.1 Empidonax traillii | reverse complement strand
ACACCAGCAGCTCTGCCCCTCACCCTCCTGGAGCCCCAGAGTGGCCAGTGGGCCACAAGTCCCCCCTGGGGGGTGGGCACAGGGGGCAGAGCAAATCAAACCCCGCATGGTTGGACCCTCCATCTGGGCACGGGGAAGCTGCACTGGCACCAGACTGCGGGTGGGAGCTGCACTTCTCTCTCTTTCCTTCCTTCTTCTTATTCTCTCAATCTCTCATAATATTTTAGGAAACTTAAAACTGGATGGGTTGGGTTTTTGCTGACTTGTCTAGGTTGGCCTGTGCTCAGTCAATGCTTTGGGGAATGCTCTATTCTGGTGGAATGTTGCCCTTTCACCTTTTGCCAAGCTCCCTTCTTTTCTAAAGTTTACCAGAAAAAGTGTGTTTTTTGACCTCCTGAGAGGTCAAAAGTGTGTTGCATCTTTTCCAGTGTGCTCCCTCAAGGTACTTAAAGAACTGAAGTCCATCTTCAAATATCTGGAGGGTGGATATTTTTGATGCCTTTAATACTTTTTAAAGGAAAACCCCTTTGAGGAGCTCAAAACTCAAACCTGGAATCTTACAGTCAGCATCCCTGGAAGTGTGCAGAAAACATTGAGCTGTGGCACTTGGGGACACGGTTCAGTGGTGAAGATGCCAGTGTTGGGTTAATGGTTGCACTCCATGATCTCAGAAGTCTTTTCCTACCTTAACAATTCTGTGATTCTGTGGGGACTCAACCACTTCCCTGGACATTCTGTTCCAGTGCTTGATAACCCTCAGTCATCCCTTTGATGCTGCAGCCCAAAAGATTCATGGAATAAGGGGTCGATTGTGACCCTGCAGGGCCTCCTGGAACAGAAGGGATGTGTGGGAGGGTTTCACTCAGAACAGGGGGAATTTTGGAGAGGGACCTTTACACACCCAGATCTTGATGTGTCCACACATCTCTGCCTGGGTGTGGGTGTGAATTGACTGTGGTGTGAGTGTTGTTATTGGGAATCTATAATTCAGTCACAGTTCAATTGCACAAATGATATTGAATCACTTGCTAACTGTTAAGTTGGTCAATGATTAAATGCTACTAATCTCTTTTGCCCCCTTATCTTTGTGTTCAAATCCTTTGCACCCTGACCCTCTTATATCCCAAGGCTCTTTGCAAATCACTCCCTTTCATTAAAAATTATATTTTTGTGACTTCCACTTTAAAATCGTCCTCCTCAGCTAAACTACAA